>NC_084998.1:27777286-27874786 GCF_963854185.1 Sardina pilchardus
TGGTGAAAGTCCCCCACTGCTCACAGTCAGGGTACAGAAATGTGTCATCGCTTACAAACACCTTCTGAAGGGGTTAAGCTAGACTTACTAGACTAACAAGTGCCCTCACAAACACCCATGTACAAACCACAGTTCCAGTATCCACAGTTAGTGGTTTAGATGTCTGAAGATGACCGACTGAGAATCAAAAAATAACACGCTCGGAACACTCCCGTGTGGAGGGCCACCTACAAACGACTGATGTTCAGTTGTGTACAGAAATGTGTCATCACTGAGTACATGCACCCTGTTTACGTGTGACAGACTAAGTTAACAGGTGCCCTAGTGAGCCCACATGTATTCAAGGGTCTCATCAGGTCCCTTGCCACAAGTGTGTTAATCAAGCACCATGCAGTCTGCATTCATATACTGTACTAGGACCAGGTGCTTGATTTTATACACCTGTGGTAAAAGACCCGATGAAACCCATGAATAGACTTAAGTCAACACATGCCCTAACGATCCCCAATGTACGAGCTGTATATCCACAGTTACTGTGCTGTTTAGGTTTTTAGGATGATAATCAACAGTGAATCAAAAAGAAATGCTGTAAAATGTTGTTTCTGTGAGCACAAGACTTACTCCTAGGCTACTACCTAAAGGACACAGGAGTCACTACCTACAGTACCTAGGCTACTACCTAAAGAACACAAGAGTTGCTACCTAGGCTCTACCTAAAGGACACAGGAGTTGCTAGCTAGGCTACTACCTAAAGGACACAGGAGTTGCTACCTAGGCTACTACCTAAAGGACACAGGAGTTGCTACCTAGGCTACTACCTAAAGGACTTCTGGCCAGAAAGCTCCTGTGCTGAGGAGCAGCCAGAGGGGATGAACAGGAGCACTCGCTGTGAGGACAGCAGCAGGCAGCCCTGTGGGGTCACACCCCAGAGGTGTTCACAGGTGTGCGTGCTCATTATGGGAGTGGGTCTACCCCACGCCAGCAGGGGGCGACAAATACACTAATGTAATAGAACAGTTTGCCTGCAAAAAGTTTGCCCACATAAGGAGATCCGGGTGTTAATTGAAACTAACGACCTCTGCAAGTCACTCTGGGGTAGTAAAAATCTAAGTTTGCCGTCTTAACAAAGATACCGAAGATCACAGCGCCCACTCTAAGGTAGAGGAGAGGAAAACATCTGCATTTGTCCCCGCGTTTAACAGTTGTGATAATTCATAATCCCTGTTACTTTCCCATAGGAAAAAATCTCAAGATAGCGAAACACCGCCTTTGGAAAGCTTACGAGGTCAATTCCTCTGCCTTCAACATATACACATACCATTTGGAGTTGCTCCTGTGCCTTACATATTAACATGGTCTGAACTCTGAAGTATCGTATATATAATATCACACATGCGATCATTTGTCAACAAAGTACAGTTGCTAATGTTCATACGGCATACGCACGCACACACACACCCCATACCCAGAACCAGAACAAAAGACCACACAAGAGCCGCTCAGTTGGTGTTTAAGGTTTTTTTGTCCGTTTTGTGTTTTTTTTTTATTATTAAGGAAAAGCATAATTACTACAAATTACAAAGAACACTAACAGCGAATCACATCAGCCTACAAAGCAGATATTATGAATATTAAATGTTATGATACAAGATTCTCATTCAAGTATTTTACATTTTTCCATTTTATAGATTTTTTTGTTCCTTTTCTTCATTTTGATCAGTTTTTCATGACGAGCCTAACATATCTGAACTGCTAATGCACCTATTAACATTTCAATGGATCATGTACAGCTAGTTGAGTTATTTATATGGCTTTATGGAATCTTTTTGTCCTTTTTTTTTAAATCCCCCTCAGTCCCTAGTCCTCTGATCTGTAGACATCGCACCTGAGACAGACGCACGCACGCGCGCACACACACACACACACACACACACGGGCACACACACACGCACGCATGCAGCCTCACACACACACAGACTCACACACAGCATATCGCTGGCCGTTGACGCACGCTCACACACGCAGTCACACACACAGACAGACACACACACGCATGCAGACTCACACACAGCATATCGCTGGCCGTTGAGACGCAGCAGCTCCTGCCTCAGTGCAGTTGGTTTCAGGTTTCCGTTGCTAGGTGATTATTATTCCTGATTGTGATTGGATAAAATGGGTGTGAGGTCATGCCTGAAGACTGGGAGCACCCACTAAACCCCTCCTCCCAATCCAATGTTTTTTTTTAAAAGTTTAGAAATAAAAGACAATAAAAAATAAAATTCATGTAACAAATGGCCTACTGCTAGACAAGGAGGGGAAAAAAAACATTTACACAGACATCACCATGTCCACTCAAAAAGACAGAAGTGTTGCCAAGAGCAACCACGGCTTCCGGAGACGTGTAACGTCGCAGGCCGCAGAGCATGGACAGGCTCCTCCCGCCTGGCTCCAGGCTCTGCCTTCCTTCCTTCCTTCCTCTTCCTTCCTTGCAGCTTAGCAACTGTAAACAAAGGCCCACTGCAATGGAGGATCCAGAGGTCAACCGGAGGTCACCAAACACCAGCATGCACCCCAGGTCTCCGCACGCGCTCACAACGCCTCAGCACCGCGTCTCGAGCGCCCGACCTGGTGATGTCACACTTCCCTTTGATGGCTACGTGGACCTCGGAAGCTCGGAGGTCAAAGGTCGCCGCCCTCCCCTTTCCTCTGTCCATCAGCTCCGGCTACTTGTCAGTAAATACCAGGAGATCTTAATGTACGCATGTAAGGCAGATGTGATCGTCAGCTTTGGGGAGATGGAGCACTGGACATTTACAATTCCAGGTTAAGGGTGGTTACGCGACAACATGGGGTGTGTATGGCCGTGTGTGTGTGTGTGTGTGTGTGCGCGCATGTGTTTGTATGTGTGTATGTGTATGTGTATGTGTATGTGTTCGTGTTGTTTGGGAGGGTCAAATTCATGCATTTGTTTGGTTTGTACATGCATGCGTATGTGTGTGTGTGTGTGTGTGTGTGTGTTTATGTGGACACAGGTATGCGTGTCGGCATCTAGGATGCAGCTTGGTCTTCAAGTATTCTGGATGATTAAGATGATACTTCCAGTCCGTTATGAAGGAGGGCGCTTCTATTCTCACACACACACACACACCCCAACACTAAGGGACTTCTACAACAGACCTTATGATATGTGGAAGACTGAAGGTATCCCAGTTAAAGTGATTAAGAGAGAGTGTGTGTGTGTGTGTGTGTGTGTGTGTGTGTGTGTGTGTGTTAGTGTACGAGTGTGTGTGCGCACAGTTGCATATAGTCAGGGTAAATGCTGTCCATCAACATTAAGGTGACCGGCGCGAAGTAAGCGGAGAACCATTAAAGTAAATAAGGCATCTTTCAGTCAGCTCCATCAGGCGCAGGAGACGAGAGACAGGGGGGGTCTTCAGTCTTTTTGTTCGTTATTTGTCCTCCTTTTGCTTGTTGTATATATATCGATATATATATATTTAAATCCAGCCCCACTGCTAGTCAACAGTTTTTTTTTTTTTCTTTTTGCTCACTTTTCAATTCATAAGGTTCCAACCCAACATAAAAGTTTCTTTGTTTTGTTTTTGTTTTTTTTTCTTTATGCATTTTTTTTTTCTCTCCCTCGGCCCTCCAAATGTTCAGGTCAACACAAAAAGTTTCTCTCTCGTTGTCCAACTTAAGAATTCCCACGCGGCTCTCGGAAAAGAAGTCGTAAAAGCACAGAGAGGAGGGGGAGGGAGGGAGGGAGAGAGGGAGGGAGAGAGGGAAAGAGATAGATAGAGGGGAATGAGCGATGAGCGGCCATTTCTGGAGTCCGCTCGCAGCGTAGCACAGCTCAGCTCGGCGAGAAGTGGGAGCGGGGGTACAGAGAGGAGAGAGAGAGAGAGAGAGAGAGAGAGAGAGAAAGTGAGAGAAAGAAAGAGAGAGAGAGAGAGACTGAGGAGGGCTAGGGGATGGGCTCGTCCAAATCCAGCCAATCCAACGATCCAAAACTGCAGATCCAGCCAATCCCAGAGCAGGAAAATAAAAACTAACAACTCTGATATGCGACATCCCAAAGGAAAATAAAAATAAAATAAAAATCTCTCCAGCCCTTAACACCATCAACATCATCATCATCATCATCATCATCATCATGACACCTTTTGTCATTTCCATTTTTAAACGTCAAGGAAATGGGAGAAAAAAAAAATGAATGTAAGATAAAAGATAAAAAATAAAATGGAAGAGCTTTGATATTTTCCATCCGGGCGCTGCTGTCGTTGGTGTCCGCGTTACGTACGCTTGCGTTGGTTTGTTTTGGTGTCATGCTTGCACAGCGCTGGACAGCGGTCCTCGGGGAGGGGGGGGGGGTGGGAGAAGGAGGTGGGGGGAGGGGGGGGTCACAGGGAGTGGAGAGGGGGGGCGATGGCAGAGTCGTGACGCGCCGGCGTGTGGCGGGGCTACTTCTGGGGCTTGGCGTCGAGCGCGGGGCTCCGCTGGGCGCTGGGTTTGGCATCGTCGCGGGCGCTGCCCTGGGAGGAGGAGGAGGAGGGGGGGCGGCCGGCCTGCTGCAGGGGAGCGTGCGAGCCGTGGGAGGGGTGGCGGCGACGGCCGTCTCCGCTGGATGAGTGCCTCTTGCGACCGCCTTCCTCCATCGGGGGCTGGACACACACACACACACACACACACACACATTAGTACACCACCACCTACTTTAACATGTACAGAGAAAGACATGGAGGACCACGCGAGATGTACACAAACCCCTTCAATGACGAGCTCTTGTCCCCCAGACAACCTGAAAACTTTACCCTCACACACACACACACACACAGGTCCTGTTTGAGCACTCACATCCACTCTGAAGTCCTCCAGGCGTTTAAACTTGCTCAGATACTCTGAGAGCTTGGGGTCGATCTCAAGGGTCTTGGCCTTCGAGTACTTCAGGAAGGCCCAGAACTTCTCCAGTCCGTACAGCTGGCCTGGGGAGGAGAGGACGGAACACAGCAGAGGTCACTACACACACACGCCAACACACACAGGCCAAGACACAGGCCAACACACACATATATACACAGACCCATAAAACACACACACGGGCCAACACTCACATACTGTAGGCCCACACACACAGTCCCACAGTAATGGTACAGTACATCAGTACCCTGAGCTAAGGGGCCTCCACACGCGCACACACGCACACGCACACGCACACTTCTCACCAGCTTCATAGTCTTTCATGGTTTCCTCCTGGAAGTCTCTGAAGATGTCGGGCCGGAACTTCCTCTCTAGGCCGTAGCTGAAGTAGCGGAACAGGCACTCCAGGCCATACCTACATAGAGCGGAGGTCAAAGGTCAGACGGCTCTCCACATACACACACAGAAACACAAACACACACACACACACACACACACACACACACAGAGACACAAACACACACACACAGACACACAAACACACACACAGAGGCAGGCAGGCAGGACAAACACACACAGACCTACTACACAAATCAGACACACGGGGAGGCAGACGGACAAACACACACAAACAGACACGCAGGCAGGTATGAAGAGACAGAGACAAAGACAGAGAGACACACACACACACACAAATCTACAACACAAATCAGCCACGTATGCAGGCAGACAGACAAATAAATAAATACACACACACACTACACAAATCAGACACACCAGCAGGCAGGTGGACAGACGGACAACACCTGAAACAACAAAACCAGCTAGACAGACTGCCCGAGCGGTGGGTGCTTACCGGTATCCAGCCTTGCCATCCTCCACCACCAGCTGCTTGAACTCCTCGTACATCTTCCTGTTGAAGTGATCCCGCAGGAAGAAGGACCAGAACCGGAACAGCGTGTTCATCTCCTGCGACTGACCAATGCCCAGACGCTTCCTCTCTGAGTGACGACACCAGTAACCAATCAGACAGACCCAAGAAACACCACAAAATCCAAACTTCCCAAATAATTTTCCAAAGATACAGCATATCACGTGCAAAGGTATCTACCAGAGTATTCCCACAACAAGTTACTTCTTGATTTGCCCCCCCCCCCCTCCCCCTGCTTTAATGCACTTCAAAAACTCGCCAATTATGGCAAAAGCATTTGTTTAAACAACTGAAGGTGTGTAGGAGTGTTCTGGGGTTCAGAGCAGACACAGACATCACACACACACACACACACACACACACACACACACACACACACACACACACACACACAGGAATGGTCTGCTGGCGTACCGTTGAGGCAGCGGCGGCGATACTTGTGGTAGACGTGTTGTGTGAAGCCGTTCTCCTTGAGCAGCTCGTGGGAGGGGTGCTGGAACTTGGGCAGAGACTGAGGGGTGCAGCCGATGTTGCCCAGGGCCGGGGTGCCCTCGGAGGGGCTGGCATTGGAGCTGGGGAGGGAGAGAGAACGGGAGATGGGAAGGGGGGGGGGGCACCATTAACTCACACAAAGGAACAGAAAAACACATGTGCAACTCTGTGGTTATACACCGAAACTACGCTGGCATGAGAAACAGGTTATTGTGCAATAACAAGCTTGATGTTGAAGATGGTTTTAGGATTTAGAATTGGGCTTTGCTGTTGAGGCCGTATTTGCAAGGTGCTTCAAGTGTGTCAATGTGGTTGTTATTTTCTACGTGCGTGTGCATGTCAATGTAACATGACTCATCTTGTGTGTGTGTGTGTGTGTGTGTGTGTGTGTGACTGAGGCAGTGCGTGAGTGGTCTTGAGTGTGCCTGTGTGTGTGCCTGTATGTGTGTGTGTGTGTGTGTGTGTGTGTCTGTCTGTACCTGACTGAGGCAGTACGTGAGCGGTGTTCTCTGGAGTCCATGACCCATCCCACGTGGCACTCCATAGGCGGGTTGGAGCTGTGTCGGGTCTTCCTCTTCCGCGGGGTCTAGTGGACACACACATAAATAATCACATGAGTTTCACACACACACACACACACACACACACACACACACACACACACACCATAACACTGTAATCCCTTGTAATATAGTTAACATATGTAAGTCACTTTGGATAAAAGAAAGTGTCTGCTAAGTGTAATGTAATGTAATATAAAAAAATGAGCAAAATCAATGTATAAGCCGCAGTTAACAACTCTCACACTCCGGTCTAGGCCACCCCCCGGGGCGCTCACTCACCTTGGCATCGACGGCGCGTCCCTCCTTGACGACGGGGTAGAAGCGTGGCGTCTGCGTGGGGTCCTTGAGGCGTGGCGTTCTGGGGGTGCGCGGGGTGCGGGCGCTGCGGTAGTTGGGCGAGTCAGGCACGGTGGTGGGCAGCGAGCGCGCGATGGTCGACGGCTCGGGGGCGCCGAACAGCTTGTTGGCCAGAGCGTCAGTGGGGACTGCACACACACACACACACACACACACACACACACACACAGAGAGAGAGCGCAAACGAGGGGAGAGGACAGCAGTTAGGAAGGAGAGCTGGATAACGAGCCTCACACACACACACACACACACCTTTCAAAAATCAATACACAATACAGACAATAAAGAGGGCTCTTTGACCAAAAGTCATTTTCTGATTTAACACACAAACATAAATACAGACGATACAAAAGGATCCAACACAGACTTCGACACAACACACACACACACATAAATACAGAGGATACAACAGGATCCAACACACACTAAAGCCTACCTTACACTGACAAGACTTTGAGTAAAGCTTGAATGAGGGGCATTAGTTAAAAGACTAATCTTTCAAGAATCTTTCCCAAATCTTGTTTAAGTCTGCCAGTGTAAGGTAGGCTTTAGACATAACTCACACACACACACACACACACACACACACAAGGACTCACTGTTCTGTGGGCGTGGGGGTCCCGGTGGCACCTCCTGGTTGGGGTCGACGGGGGGCTCCGGGGTCAGGCAATCAAACTCCTCCCGGGTGATCAGGTGAACCTTCTTGAAGTTCTCCACCTCTTGCTGCTCACAGGGACACAGAGAAACAGGCATTACACACTGCTACACATACACACATTTATATTTACTCAGTCTCTCACACACACACACACACACACAAGAAGACAATCATTACACACTGCTCTACACATACACACATTTATATTTACTCAGTCTCTCACACACACACACACACACAAGAAGACAATCATTACACACTGCTCTACACACACACACACACACACACACACACACACACACACACACATACGCACACACGCACACACGCACACACTGATATTTACTGTGTGTGTTTTCTCCAACACAGTCGTACAAACACACACAAGTCATTAGAAGGGCACTTGTCTGCTATGGAAGAGCATTGACATGTGCTGGCCAACCCCAAACCACATGAGGCTCCATCCAAATGACCATTTCACACCCTACCAAACCTCATGTCTACTCTTAACACACTCTATAACAATTTGTGTTTCACGCCTTCGCCAAAGCAGAACTCCGTCACCAATTCCAATTGGGGCAAAGGGAAATCTCACCTTAGTCCAGCCTCAAATCCTACCGTCATAAACTACGAAAAGTAACAACTTATGACACGTGTAAAACCATGGGAAAATTCTCTTCTGCAAGGCTCTACTCCAGGGCTCTTGTGATGGCCTCTGTGGCCTCGAAACCAAGGACAGAACTGTTTTTACTTTCTCCGGCTCTGAAGCGGAACAGGGAGAAATTATCCAGTGAAGGCCACCGAAGAAAAACAACAACACTGACTGACCAGCTCTGACTTTTTCTCCCTTCTCCACCTCAAAACACAAAATCCTTCAATGCCTGTGGCAACACGGCGCCTTCCAGAAATTACAGTGAAAAACCTCAAAAATAAATAAATAAACAAAAGACTGCCCTCTCAGTCTGTTTTCAAAGAAAAAGAATACATCTTTTAAGCAGTTATAATCACAAACTCATCATAAGTTCATGAAAAGTTGTGTGCACGTGGTAGGCCAACAGACAGGACAGAAACTAATAGGAGGTCAAACACGAGGCTAGAGAGACTAGGAACCCGATATTGACAACTGAGTATCACAGGTCACCGACCCTGCCGTTAGCCCCCTTTTTTAACGATTCTACATTTTCAGCCATCACCTACCCAGTCCTATTCTGAATCAACACAATCAAACACACACACACACACACACAATGGAGGCCGTGAGAGTGAGTGAGTTACCTCTGCACCGAGATGAGCCATCTCTCCCACCTTGAGGTCCACCAGAGCCGACCCTTAGGCCTTGGGGTGGCCCAGGGGGGGTGTATTTATAAACACGGGCGCAGAGCAGCAGAGCGAGGGGGGTTGGGCCCAGCAGCGCACGTAGGCCAGCGCTTCAGTGCGGTTAGCACGTGCTGCCACACAAAAGGGTGAACCACAAAGGCACCCAACCCACAACAAACGCCCTCTCACACAGAGCCATTCTGTCCGGCCTCGTCCAGAAAAACACCCAAAGGCTTGTCGGGTCTGGTAACCTCGCTCTCTCTCTCTCTCGTGCTCGATCACACACACACACACACACACACACACACATACAAACACACACCTGGAACCTGTCAGAATCTCAAATACAAACACACACACTGGAACCTGTCAGAATCTTACACACGTGTTGAGCCTTGCAGTGAAGTCTATTCATAATCCCTTAGGTTTACCTGGTAGGCCAGAAAAGACCAACAGGTAAAAAGAAGGGAAGAATACATACACACACGCATTGTTCAATAAAACCAAAAGCACAAAGAGAGAGAAAACGCTTTCAGGGTTGGTATCTAAATGCACTTTTTTTGTGTGCAAAGTTCATATAACCTATATTTACTAGAATTGAACGGACAACCTGAGTTTTCAAAACTGCCCAGACAAGCAGTTATCAAAGCATGGACAAGGCTGCCGGAATAAGTTAATGGTCAAAGACTTTCATATCTTTGGGAAACTAAAAACTCCCATCTGAACCAACTCCTAACACTTACGACCACTTTAAAATGAAGTCTTACATAGGGTGCAAACCAACTTGATACAACCTGGTCTCAAGACAGCCATATGTGCAAGGACAAGTGCTGACCTCTTGATCTCTGAGGCTACGGCTCGACGTGTACCCATGTTAGGAGTCTGAGGGGCACCGGTCCGGTCCGACTCACCTTGATTTGGGCGTACTCGGGTTCGTAGGTGTCGTCCCACAGGTCCTGCTCGTAGTAGTAGAGTCCGTCGTTGATGACCTTGACCAGCTCGGAGGTGAGCTTGGAGCGCGAGGTGTGGTTGCCGGTGCGGTCTCCGCCGGGGTGCTTGCGCAGGTACGGCGGCGTCTGCGTGACGATGAGGATCTTGTTGACGTCGTGGTCGTCGATCTCGCCGTCCGTCTCCTCGTCGGACCAGTCGGTGAAGGTGTTGCGGCGGCCGTCGATCTGCTCCATCTCCTCGTCGAACATGAAGTCCAGCTCCTCGGGCTCCTCGGCCTCCGGGAGCTTGGCGGCCGCCGTCGGGCTCGGCGCGGCGGGGGTCGGCGTGGCGGCCACCGGGATCTCCTCCGCCTTCTGCAACGAGGGGGTCTGCGTCAGCCGACCAATCAACAACACGCGTGAGTGGAGGGTGAGGCCGATGGACGGACGGAAGGATGGATGGGCGGACAGACAGTTAGATGGAGGGATGGAGGGATGGAGAGGAGATAATATGAGAGAATGAGATGGTGCACTTCTTCATGCACATATGAGAGAGAGAGAGAGAGAGAAAGAAATAAAAGAGAGAGATGGCAAACCAGAGAGGTAGAGAGAGAGAGAAAGAGAGAGAAAGAGAGAAAGACGGAGAGATGGCAAAGACGGAAATAATCAGAGGCTTACCTTGGGCCTGGCGGGTGAGGGCCGAGGCCTCTTCTTGACCTCGATCCAAGACTCTGAGTCGAGGTCAGGCAGACTGGCGGACAGACCCTTGGGCATGGTCTTCAGGTTACTCACGTCCTCTGGCTTGGACTGAATGGGCGTGGAGGAGCGTGGCGTGTCTGCAGGAGAGACGATCAGTTAGCACAACACTGCCCCCTAGAGATCAAATGTCTGATGGGTTTGAGAGCATCATGCACAATATTGGTGGGTGGTTTTATCCCCAAAATGGCAATGGACTTTCATTCATAACCAACACTAAATAAATGGAATCGAACTTAAAGGAATAGTTCGGAATTTTGGACATAGGACCTTATTTCCAACTTAGTCGGGGTGATATAGATCGGTGAAGACCGTTTTCAGTGAATATCTGCCCTTCCTTGAGTTGCAGCGTTCATCTCGTGCTAACCTAGGTGCCGAGATAACGCAAGACAACGGTAACATCCAGCCTGCCACTGGAAACACTCCACAGAACACCCGAAACAAATAAATGATAACGTCAGACTATCAATGCACATGCCTGTGTTGATAGAACAATGTCAGAAAATAAAACTAACCTTGCATCGCATTGCAATAGCCTACTTTGTTCCCTGTATGGCAGTGGCGGATTGATATTGAGAAACTAGTCCCTCAAAATGTAATAAATCATTGAGTTGCAAGGTTAGTTTTAATTCTAAAATTATTCTATCAACACGGACACGTATATCGATAGTCTGACGTTTTAATTGACTTGTCTCGGATGTGCGGTGGAGTGAGTAAGACTGTTGTTGATGTCAGACTGATGTTACTGTAGAAATGCGTTAGCTAAGAACCAGCGATAGCAAAGGGGGACGCTGCAACTGAAGGAAGGGGTTAAACGCGATAAAAACGGTCTCCACCGACCTATATCACCTCGGTAAAGTTGGAAATTAGGTCCTATGTCCAAAATTCCGAACTATTCCTTTAACGGTGACCAACTAACACCCCACGTAGATTAAATTAGGTTAGTCAACGGTAGTCAAGTTTCAAAAACATTTTCTCTGTTGTATCATGATGCATTATATTAAATGCCTTGGTTGTGGATGTCGATCTACCACTGTGTGTTCTGTACAAAATCCTTATGGACTGTAAGTGGCAAGATGCTTACTGGACTTGGGCTCCGCGGCTTGTCTGGGCACAAACTCGGGACAGTTGACGAGCTGCGAGAAATCCGTCTGGTTCTGGTCGGGCGCGGCCAGGCCAGGCAGCGGCCATTTGTCGGGCTCCTCCTTACAGCGCATCTTCATGTCGATGATCTCCACCACAGTGCTGTCCTTCAAAGCCTGACTCAGACACACAAATCAGACGTCATGTTTTCACGGGTCTTCATGTTTTTGAAACCTCAAAGTGTCTCTTTTTCTTTAAGCTTGCAAAAAGGTGTGTGATTTTGTGTGTACGCAGATGTTGTCTTTGCTGTTCATCTCTGTTTGAATACTTCTGGTGTTATGTATGCAGGAATGAATGTGCATCTGCCAACTCAAGCCTGGTTCTGTGGTGAAATAGAGCAGTTCAGCGTGTCTGTGTTTTGCCTCTACTGCTGATAACTGCCTATTTCTGGTTAGGGGCCCTGGACTTGGTGCGGGCCAGTCTTCTGTGTGCATATAATGTCTATCTCAATGGTCTCAGTCTCGATGTCTGTGGTGAGGGCATGGATGTGGTGTGTGTGTGTGTGTGTGTGCGTTTACCTCTAGGATCAGGCTGATATCTGTGGTGAGGGCCTGGACTCTGTGGAAGCTGGCGACAAGAGTGACGGGCAGGAAGCCCCCCTCATCCATCTTCCTCCGCAGGAAAAAGTCCCTCTGCAGGTTGTCCACACTGAAGTAGTACTCACTGGAGACACACACACACACACACACATTAACACGTTAGGTCTTCTCTATGAGGCACAGCTGAGAGAAGAGCGTGTGATACCAGTTAAGCACACAGGTGTCATCATTTGACTTCACTTACTGTTACTAACTCAAATCTCAGTTCAATAAGTCATGCATATATATATATGACTACTGTATGGTGTCAGACAAAGCTTTCCTCTATGGCCAAAATATGCATCACATCTCCTGGTGTGCAGCCCTAACTCACATCTGTCTCTTGATGTAGTCCTTCAGCAGACCCTGGTCCACGGAGAACAGGTCTTGGCTGCTCATGTTGTCGTAGTAATAAACGGAGCTGTTGGGGAACTTGGGGCCGTAGGCGCCGTCTTTCCCCTCGTAGCCCTTGTAGCCGTAATGGTAGTCGTAATGTCCTGCGCGAAGCACAAGGGAAGCGTTAGCATTCAGCTGAGACATTAGCATAGCACGGCTCACATCAAAACCTTCTAAACTGACATGCATACAAACACACACACACACACGCAGACACAGACAGACACACACACAGACAGACAGACACACAGACACCCACACATACAGACAGACAGACAGACACACACACACACACACACACACAGAGACTGTGATCTGCATGACCGTTGCTGATGAACTGTGTGATGACCTTTCTGTATAAATAACCTTTGTGCATCAGTCGATGTCGTTTCCCCTAATTTCATGTTTGTCTCCAGCCAGTGACCCATATTCTAGTTTCTGCTCCTTAATCACATGACTTGTCTCTGCACTGCAGCGGTGACTAGGCCTTTTGTGCGGGAGCAAAATCACCATTTTGTAAGAGCAGTCAGATGCACGAGGCACAGACGAGGACGGCATGGCATGGCCACCGTGGGCTTACTCTTAAAAGCATGTCTGTCTCGGCAAACAACGGCAAACAACTACATCTTTAGGCAATGTGCTTCAAGCCCCCTCACTTTAAAACATGCCCTGGTGTAGTTAGAAAGCACATCAGATTAGTTCAATCTTTAAAGTGCAGATTTAACATTACCATGCACATTGTAAACCATTTTGAAGTTAATTTTTATACCAGGTGTTTTCAGAATGAAATAAAAAAAATAAAAAAAACCACACTGTGGTGGCATGCGTGTATGTGAATACATCTACTGTGTGAGTATGTGTGTGTGTGTGTGTGTGTGTGTTTATAAGTACCGTACTGTCTGTGTATATCACCACAAGTATTTGTATAATAGCAACATGTGTGTGTGTGTGTGTGTGTGTGTGTGTTTATAAGTACCGTACTGTCTGTGTATATCACCACAAGTATTTGTATAATAGCAACATGTGTGTGTGTGTGTGTGTGTGTGTGTACACATGTAGATTGTGTGTGTGTGTGTGTGTACACACACGTAGATTATGTGTGTGTGTGTGTATACACGTAGATTGTGTGTGTGTGTGTATACACATAGATTGCGTGTGTGTGTGTGTGTGTGTGTGTGTGTGTGTGTGTGTGTGTGTGTGTGTGTGTGTGTGTGTGTGCGTACAGACCTCTGCTTCCTCCTCTTCCTCTGCCTCTTCCTCTCCCTCGGCCACGGCCGCGTCCTCGGAACCCAGCACGGAACGGAGCACCCTCGCTCTTGACACTCGACACCTCGTCATGGTCGTCACGGAACTCGCGCTCGTACTTCCCGCTGTGCCAATCTGAGGAGCACAAACACACACACACACACACTTCAGAATTTACGGCTATTACAGGCTGGCAATTGTGCGTGTACTTGCAAACACTGCTGCCCCCTGACAGGAAGTCCCACCCTCTATAAAAAAGAGCCAATAGCTTGGCATGGATATCAATGGAACATTCATCCATCTGTTTTGTAGACCGTGTAACCATAGAAACAGCTGTGGCAGGGAAACCTGGTGCTGAAACAGCAGCTACAAAAACTCTAATTATTTTGGGATCTTTACCCACCTAGTTGAGGCAAATGTCAACAGGTTGTTTATGCAAGTCATGTCAGATCACCTCAGGTGATTCCAGATATATTCCCAAGTAATGAATTGGATTAGGTGCTCTTAATCATGAAATAATAATGTTCTCCCTGGTGCATTTGATCCTAGTCTCATCATGTGCTACGGCCTGGATGTGTTACCCAGATAGCTGATGATGACAGCACAAGCTTAGGATTGCTCAGTCTCTGTGCGATAGACTTATGACCCTCTCAAATATTTACTACAGGACCCCAGGGAGACTAGCGACCCCTTTTAGGGAAAGCTAATGGAGACCCTAATAAAAGGACACAAAATAAATGAAACTGAACTGAACTAATAAGACTCTTAATCATCCACAGGGCGCACTGAAGCCTCACCCGCACTGTCCAGTGTCCAGTGTTATTAAAGCTACCGTCACTTTGGGAAGAACTGGATGAACATTTTCATGAGATGTCAATCTATACAGAGCTCTCGTGCTCATTGGTCAAAAAAGGTCATATGGGTGTGATGTCGTACCGCGGAGGTCGTTCCTGCTGTTCGGGGGCATGCGGGATGGCTCGTTCTGGCGCGTGTTGTTCCGGGAAGCGGAACGTTCTCGCGGGCCCTCAGACTTCACCTCGATCACCAGAGGAACCCACTTGTGCTTGTTGCCTAAACACACACACATACAATAATAAAATCATGAATGAGTACGTCAACTTTTCCATTAAACAGAATGGTAGTTAAGATTTGACACTAACACAAAGACATCAGACAGAAATGAGTGAACTGCGTACAGAGAGCAGTTCCTCAAGTGAACAGTAGGTGTCACTATTGCACCAAGAGAAAAAGAGGGAGGCGCAGGAATGGTGTAAACTTCAGAAAAATGACGTGGCCCAGACAAACACACACACACACGACACGACACGACACGAGCACACGCACACAAACACAGACTCGCAAGCGAATAACCGCACACACACACACACACCAAAAGACAGGCAGAGGAAGCTGACAGGGACGAGAGAGAGAGAGAGAGAGCGAGGGAGAAAGGGAGAGAACCACCAGCTCCAGCTGCCAGGTTCAGAACTAGTGGAAGAATTCACAAACAGCTCAGAGAAACCCCAAAGCCAGACAGCCATGTTCTTACGCCGACTGCCCACACCGTGGCTTTATTTACAGAGAGAATAGCGTGTGCACTCTGTCTGCCTTCCGACCCCCCCTCGATCCCTCCAGTAGTTGGAGCTTAAGAGAACCCCCGTCCCCCCCGTCCCACTCCACGTGTTGCTAGGAGACCCACCTTTCTTTTTCTGTCCGTTTTTCTGGGACTCCTCGTCGCCGTTCTTCTCTTCTCCGGAGTCGTCTGATTTGGTCTTCTGGTTCTCCTTGGTCTCCTCGATCTCCCGCTTCTCCTTCTCTTTCTCCTTCTTCGCAGTCACCTTCTTGGGAACCTAGGGAGACGCATCACACACACAAGCACACATACATTGTTCACACATTCTTCATTTCTCCACCACAAAGTACTGTGCATGTGTGCATTTATCTGTGTGTGTGTGTGTGTGTGTGTGTGTGTGTGTCTGTGTGGGTTAGTGTGTCTAGTCCACTCGGTGTGTTAAAAAGGTAGCATGTGAGTGTTTGAACATAGATACACATCTGTGTAACTTCCCACCGTGTCGGTGCCGTTATCTTCAAGGTCGCTGTAAACCTCTCTTTCAGCACAGAGTGTGCCACCTCATTCTTATTGTGCAATCTTACCATAACCACACGCACAGATCATCTTACCTTCTGCCATACAGACTAGTCAAACAGAACACACACACTACTTAATTACAGTTCACATCCAGGGTAAATAAAGCACTTTCCTGGAAAGGAGAAGGCAAACTTGAGCTCATGGCATCTCAAACTGATGAAGTTTCAACACCTGTTTAAAGGATGTGGAACAGCATGCGCGTGTGTGTGTACACTGTACACTGTGACATGTTGACCACCACCTAAGGTTCTGGTTAATGTTTCTGTGGTCTTCCACGAGCTCAGCACATGTCCTCCTCAGCAGTTTCAAATATTTAACACACACACACACACACACACGAATCACTGGTGATTTACACGCAGTGCTAAGACACACTGACACACTGTTGCTTTTGCACACTGCTGTACAATGCATGTCCCAGAAACACCATGCTGTCAAAATGTACTTAAGCCGGTCACAGAGACACACACGGTCACAAAAACACACGCACACAGTAATAGAAACACACACACACAACTAAAAACCCATGACTGAAGAGAAGTGTCTTTTAACGATCAAAATGTCTACAATTTAAACTTTTAAAGTTTAAAATTATTCAACTTCACATGCAAACACACACACACACACACTTCACGCCAGTAGTCATTGTCCAGCTGACAAGGTGCTAAAGTTAGGAAGCGTTCTGAGCTAGTCAGGGGAGATGTTAGCGGTCAGGGCGTTTGCATCCTGGGGGACTTACTGAGGGGCGGCAGGTGGTTGGGCCTGCCTCACGAGTCACCTTAACACTCACACTGCTCGAGCTACCCTCCGTCTGTGCACACAGGGAGAGAACAACAGCTAAACATCAACGGAAGACACACACACACACACACCTAACATAACAAACAGACAAACACCATTCGGGATTATCTCAACAGAGACAATCAATCAAGTCTGACCTAACAGAAGAACACAAACACCACACAAGACTGACTCTAGAAGACAGTAAAAACATCCCACACCCAAGGGGAGATTTACACCGTGTACTATAGACAAACACCATTAACAGTGAGTGAGCTAATAATGCTTTCTTCCAACAGACACTAAACACACAGTAAAAACAAACTAAAAACTTAGTAGTGGACAGACACACACAAGGTAAGAGTTTGAATTAGTTTTTTTTAAAAGACAGTAAGTCTTGCAGGCGGGGAACCCAATGAGCTCCACCGGCCCTCCTACATTCTGTTCTTATGTGACTTTCCCTTCTGTGGACGCTAACTTGACCTTTAGGACGCTAATTTGACCTTTAGGGAAACATGTAGTGAACCGAAAACAGAATGAACCCAAATCAGGACGAACCGGAACTTTTAGGGGCCTTGGACAAATGATGAAGCTCGACGATGAAGGGGGGAAAAAACCCACGCACTATTGTGTCTCCGCCAGATTAACTCATTCACAAGAATGTCATGGTACGTTCCACCACTGTCCTTTAAGAGAGAATCTGAGGAATCTGACAAACCTGAGCGCCTCCTCCTGCAGCTATAGCTCATTTCTCCAAAGCAATTACTCTGTTATCTCTAGCGCCCCCCTGGGGAGCCCCAGCTGCTATTTTTAATTAATAAAACACGCCGGACTGGGCTCCATTTTAAGACCTACAGCGTCCCCAGTGGTTTGGGAGGAAGTAAGTTTAGCTGCTACAGAGAGGAACTCTGCAACCCAGTGTGTGTGTGTGTGCGTGTGTGTGTGTGAGAGAATCTGATGTGTCTGTGTGTTGATATTTGCTTTGTCCCTAGGCTGAGAGTATCTATATATTAAAGTTGCTGTACATTTATGTACACACACACACACACATCCACAAGTTTTGTTGGACGATTATCCCTCACATGCACACGTTATGTAGTCATTCTCTTGATAAATCTAAAAACTCATACGCACATTCTTAATATCCACTCCCTACACGACTGTGTGGTTGACATCATCAGCTAGTTGGGTTAGCGTGTGTTTATTCAAGATTTAGAACCTCAACGCCACACCTATAATGACCTTGAAAATCTCTGACTCCTGCGCATCCAGACGGCTTCAGCGGAATCAGGTGGCAGGTGAGTCATGTCATTTCAAGGTCATATTATAACTAATACGCTTCATCAAGTGATGGATGAATATCTTGACAATGTCAATTACCGTTAGCTATTATTCACTGTGTTTTGCCCTCCTCCATGTGCAGCCTCTGTGCATGACAGTATGGAAGTCAGAGGAACAGCTCCTACAGTGGTGGCTGCTTGCGTGTGTGTGTGTGTGTGTGTGCGCGCAAGTGTGAGAGCGTGTGTAAGAGTAACATCTAAAATAACGGTAGCTGCTTACTGAACTGCTGTGTAGGACACCGTGTGTGTGTGTGTGTGTGTGTGTGTGTGTGTGGGACCCTCAGAGAGGGTGAGGGTGCGTGTGTGTGTGTGTGTGTGGGTGTGTGTGAGCGTTAGTGGAACATCTAAAATAGCGGTGGCTGCTGGCTGGCCTGCTGCGTGGGGCAGCGTGTGAGCGGGCCCCTAAAAGGCCATGCGTCTGTGGCAGCCGTAGCAGAGGGTTATTCCCGGCTCTCCCTGACCTACATGTGGGGGTGAGAGAGTGAGGGGGGGGGGGGGACCCTCAGCTGGCTAAAAAAGGGGGTTACGGGGGCCATACACACCTCCACGTACGCCTGTCCACCGACCAGAAGGCAGAAATAACCACCCCACCCCATCCTTTACCCCGGCCCAGCCTGACAAACCCCGGCCCAAGCAAGGATTTATGCTCCTGAGCGGCTCATCTAGGAACACAGGGCGGACAATCGCAACCCTACACGCGTTAACGACCTACCAGGCCCGTCTGGTTCAGAAGGTCAAGAAATCCTCCGCGGGTGCAGGAAAAGAGCAGAGGCTGGTCTCCAGGAGCAGCGGCTGGCTTTGCAGTAATGCTACACGCTAATCTTCGCTCCGTCAGCGGAGGCTGACACAACGCGTCTTTCCCCCGGTCACCCCGCGGTGTCCAAATAAAGAAGAGCATCCCAAGCGCTGACGGTCGTTGCTAGCGCCCGAGGATGCTCGGAGAGCTCCGCTGACCAGCCACAGCGGCAGAGGAAAGGCGCTTCACTCCGAGCGCTCGGGCTAGAGGTCACAAGCAGCCACATCGTGGCTAAGGTGTGGCAGGAACATGACTATTTGGGTAACCCTTGACAACAGTGGCCAAGCCAAATGCACACGCTGGCATATTCTGGTTCTAAACGTTACTATTATATTACAATAGCTTTGCCTGTGTTCATCCATAAAGCCTCTTTTCTTGAAATTATATATTTTTTTACTGTTGCATCTGTAGAAGCTCTATACAAAGTAGCAGCTGTTTGCAGTCGTGTGTGTGTGTGTGTGTGTGTGTGAGAGAGAGATTATTTGTGTTCTAGTCTCACCTGTTGGTCTTTTGAGGCGATCTCTCCAGGGGTCGGCCAGTTATTGGCATCACCAAAGTCCCCAACCTTTAAAATACCAGTAAAATCATTTAAGCGCCATGGTGATGCATCACCTCACACAGAAAACATACAAACATGGAAGTGTCATAAACAAGAGGCCAATATGCACAGATGGGATTGATAGGTGGAGTGTGGATTAAGAGTGTGTGCGTGTGTGTGTGTGTGTGTGTGTGTGTGTGTGTGTGGATTAAGTGTGTAAGTGTCTTACCTTTGCTCCTTTCCGGGGTCTGGGGTTCCCCGCTTTCACCACCTTTGCTGGTCCAGTGGGCTCTGTAGGAAAAGAGTAGTGCCGTTAAAACACAAACCAAAACACAGCTGGAAGGACACTAAATCTTCAAGACTTCTGGACATTACACGCCATTTCAATGAATCAGGATCTCTCCTCTCTCTCTCCTCCTCTCTTCCCCCCCTTCTCTCTTTCTTCCTCATCTCTCGCTCTCCTCCTCTCTTTCTCCCCCCCTCTCTTTTCTATTCCTCTCTGCTCTCCACGACATCTTCGCTTCAGGACTCGCTCTCATCCAGCACCTCTATTAGCCTGAACATGCTTCATGTTGTTCAGTGTGTTCTACGGTGCCCTAAATGGCTCAACACAATACAAAAGCCACAACACGAATTGCAAACGTCACAACATGAATGCAAACGTGTCACACAAATAGTCTTCCGTCTGTCGCACACTTCCATTTTGGGCCCCGAGGCCCCATTACCACTTCCTCATTGGAGTGTACCACACAGCTTATAGAGCATCATTGGGATGTATAGCGCTGTGTGTGTGTGTGTGTGTGTGTGACCGTCAATAACCAGCACACACACATACACACACTCACTTATTTCCTCCTTCCTTAAAATATCAAGTTGCATATTCACGCAGTTCCCACTCAAGACACCTCAAGTGTGAATGCGTCCTGGCACAAGCAGTCTTCACACACACACACACACATCTGTGGTCATGGAACAATCCTGCTTATAATGGGGAAATCCTCAGGAGAACACCAGGGCAGGCCCATGGCAGATGACACATTCTCTCTCTCACACACACACACACACACACACACAGAGTGGGCTGGGTGCGCAAACCAGCAAGTCTGTATTTCCATGGAAACATAAGCCAAACATTGATCTGACTGGACTGGAGGTGGGAAAAACAAGAGGGCGTGTAGTAACAGACTACCCAACATGGAAGGCACACAGAGGCATCGCAAAACCACACCAACCAATAGGGAAGGAGGAAGGAGGGGCCTTCCCGTCACCACAGGCAACAGGAAACTGCCAACTGCCAGCGGGTGCAGCGACTGCTCCTGCTGATGCTACTGCAGACACCTGTCGTCAAGCAGCGCAGTGGCCGCACTCGGCTCCTTCACTACCACACTGTCCCCGTGACCTGCTGACCCCAAGCTGACCTTTGGTCACCCGCACAGCCGGTCAGGTATAAATGCCAAGGAGATTCCGTTACAGCTGATAACACAGTACAAGGCCAACGCGTAAATCACACAATGTCCTGCACAGACATGATCACATGACAGACTGGACAGAAGTTTGGTGGAGAAAGCAGAACGCAACTTTAAACAGGCACTAGATCAAATATCAAACCTAAAGTAGTTGGACCTGCAGTGCAGACTATAAGATGTCCCCAGAAACACTGATTCATAGTATATTCTGGGACAGTCTAATACAGCTCCTTCTTTTGTGTGTGTGTGTGTGTGTGTGTGTGTGTGTGTGTGTGTGTGTGTGTGTGTGTGTGTGTGATCCCTCCTCCTTTTGATTTTTACCTTCAATAGAAGTTAAATGGAACAGACACACACAATGTCCATCAGCCAACAGACCAGACCAGACCAGACCAGACCAGACCAGTACTGACTGGCAACCAAGCACACACGGCAGCTCTTAAGGATGCACTAGTCTCGGACACGACACCTCCTCTGCCATTTTAGTGAGGGACCCTCTCGTCCAATAAAGTCCCCACTGCTGGGCAGAGAGTGTTAAGAGACAGCCCTCTCAAGCACCTTCATGTGACTGTGGCTGTGGCTCTGTGTGCGTGTGTGCGTGTGTGTGTGTGTGTGTGTGTGTGTGTGTGTTGGTGTGAGATATTTGGTCTATATGCAGTGCAATTGCGGGTGACCGCGGACTGACAGCACCTTGATAAGTGACTTTCCATGCTTGTGAACATAAGCACCATGTGAGCATATGACCAAGCTAGCGCTATGCAAGCATAATATGACAGAGCTAACGCACATGGGCACATTTGACCACCACCTAACTTAACAGCCGCGCGCGCACACACACACACACACACACACACACACAATGAGGAAATAATCATGTTCATAGTTCTTAAAAGACCCTATTGCCTAAAGCAACTCACAATGACTTCAATAAACATTATATTAACATCAATTAACAGTTGAAGGTCTAAGCCTAAATACAAATATCAATAATGGAAATAGAACAGATTCAATCAGTTACAAACAAGGTGCACAGCTGAGTTTTACAAGCTTAGAAGCTTATTTAAGATCCCACAACTATCGCTGATTGAAGAGTATTAGGTAAATCAATCCACCAAAGGAGGATCACAGACTAGAGGAGTCTTGCCTATGATCTCTTAATGGTGATGGAAGGCGGGCGTCGCAGGCGCTCATCAGATGACTGCCGTGGGCTGGAGAGGACGTAAAGCTGGATCATGGGATTTAAGATGGCAAGGTTTAGATGCAGCAAGTGTGCTGTGGGCCCGGATCGAGTGAGGGATTTGAAGTTAATTCTGGCTGCTATGAGAAGCAAGTGAAAAGCAAAAGGTCTTGCCACACAAGCAGCTAGGCCAGCTAATGGCTGTATTAGCTGGGAATACCAGAAGCTCAGTTTTGGAGATTAAGATGAATGTGTCGATCTTTCATTCAGACTGAAATATCTATGAGGCATGCACGCCGTCATCAGGTGGGTGAGCATTATCTGCAAAGTGGTGTAAATAGAGAACTGAAGGTGCCTCAAGTATTGATCCCTGATGCACACCTTTGGTGAGGTCATGAGACTTTGAAATCTGTATAACCCTGGTTTGCTTGAAGGAAATTAAACTTCTTTGGAACGGAGTGATGAATTAATGAAAAATAGTGGTTGTGATGGATTTCAGAGAAGTAGATGGAATGGGATTCAGAAAGCATGCTGCTGGACGACTTTGATGTCTTTCTCACTCTTCAAATTCTTCAAGTTAAACCCCATCGACACCATCTTCTGTTCTTCTGTCTTCATCTCTCTCGCTTCTTCTGTTTTTCCTCCCTCTCTCTTCTTGGGTTCTTTCTCTCTCTCCCCACCTCCATCTTTCTCCGCATTTCCCAACACTATCCCACCTGGAATTCCCATGCTGGTCACTCGCCCACTCCAGTTGCGTACAGCAGACTTATGATGGCTCATAAGTGCACAGGTTACCACATAAGATCCAGTCTAATTCCTGCATTCAGCAGCACTCAGTCCACTGTAATCTCCCATTCTGCTAAAATTAGGCAGTCTGCGCTGGCTTAATGCTATAGCCTGACCCACAAAAAACACAGAGGGGGAATTCAGGCCTGGGCAGGACCTATTGCTTAGGCAGTATGACGAAGCAAGCCAGAGCTCAGGAACCTCAATCTCTTCACAGCTCAGACCATACCCAGCCCTGTGACACGCAGGGGTGCGGTAGACCACAGGGAGAGACGACCACAAACGTAACCGGAGGCGGAAGACAAGAATAAGAAAATTCAGATGAAAAAGAACTGCAAACAAGAAAAGGTCCACTGGAAGAAAAACAGGTTGGGTCACTTGAGGTTGAGGCTTAACGAGAGACAGGTTCAGCGTGACCTTTACCAGCATTCCTTGACCCTCTCCAGGTCGACCCCTGACCTTTCCCATAGTGCAAGCCGTCTCTGCTACGACCCAAGGTCAAACAGCCTGAACTTGAACGTGTGCACAAAGTGCTGCTCAATCAAGAGCGCCCACCTAGTGCACACATCTTCTAATCCTCACGTTCGTCTAATTTTAACTTTCATATTTCCCTCTGAATGTCCCAACACACACCATTCAAATGGAATGTGGCTCTTTGCTTACGATTCCGCCAAAGCCACTGTTACTATTATTTATACTCTGGTGTGTTATGTTGACACAGGAGGAAATATCAGCCAGATGGTGTGTTTTGGCTAAGAGCAGAGAGTCTGGTCTGTTTGGGCGAGACGGCAGTGAGAAGTTTATTCTGTACTCTTACAGTGTCCAGCAGGGGAGTTTCTCTGAGGTGGTTAACAAGGGAAGTACATTACCACAAACACAGGGGTCACAACCTACAAGACTGCCTTTAAGTAACAGATCACCTTCCAGCAGTATCTTGCGAAAACACACACACCCACACTCTTTCTCAATACACACAACCTTGGTTGTAGACAAAGTAACAGAGTAATGCATTCAAATCTCATGAAGCATCATCCAAATAACAATATAAGACCACAATTTCTAAGTAGCAAAAATCACCTGAAGGTTGGATCACCTGAAAGATTACCTGGTGATGACAGGCAAATCATAAATTAAATTAGGTGAAGAAGAGTGTGTTTAGGAGTGACTCCAGATCGACTATTACGAGCGTCCTCCAGACACCCATGGGATGAAACTGAACCATGGCCAAGCTGAGACCCAGGAGGTCACAGAGTTCATCCACCTGACTAAAGCAGGGTTCACATTGCACGCGAAAGCGGCAGTGCGAGCTACGAAAAACATTATTTTCGATGGCTTGCCGCGCCCCAAAAACAGGTCTGCCGCCGCGCTGTTGTCCGGCTGCAGCCACAACAAAAATCGGTGGGACGTTACCTCAAACCAAGAGCAACCTAGCAGCGAGCGAAGCGCATGCCGCGTGCAATGTGAAGTCCCCTTGAGGGGTTTACACCTCTCAGCTGATCCAGCTCCCTCCAGTTCCCTCATGCTAGCAATCCCTCAAGCACCATTACAAATCCCTCAAGTTCTTACATGGGGGGGGGGGGGCACGTCTGAGAAAGTGGCCTTGAGTAGATTTAGAAAGATCTGTGGACAGAGAGATGAGCGAACCCTCGCCATTTAGCAGATACCGTTACTAAGCCCCGGGACGCATTAAAAATTAACCTGCTGCAGCTCCTGCCAAAAATACTATCAGACCTGCTGCTGATATAGAAACACAGCCCACTCACGACCTTGGTGACTAAAGAACACAGACAAACTGGAAAACTAATTTCTATCTTTCTCCCAAACATGTGGCATTTCAGTTGCACAATGTAAGGGGCACCATCTCGCTCTGCAGGCCTGGAGGGCATTCAGGTTTGGTCAAATCAAGAATTCCTTTGGCGTGATGAATCAGGGAAGTTGATTTGGGAGCTAGCTTGGAGAGTTTTCACACTGTGGCCATTCGCTATCCTTAACACATCTCAAGGCCAGCTACAGAATGGCTGAATGGAAACAGGCCAAAACTGAAAAGCGATAAGGCCATTATCCTCCATTAAGAAACTTCCTTGCTCAAGAGCACCACGGCATCATGTGCACATACTGCTTGCAACTGAGCGGCAACCTTCACAAGCAACCACTTCCCATTTTCATTAAAGGGCTGATTCACAAAACTTCCTAGTCACTGCTACTCATCGGCTGGGCCAAATAAGGGCTTCAATGTTCTACTGTACATGACTTAAATGACAGACCATTTGCTGGACAAGGCAGCGCCAGGCAACCAACTGATTACTTAACAGAAGGTCCGAGTTGGCTGCTATGACAACTGTACACAAGCGTTTCCCATGGCCAGGCACGTCCTAGCAACCCTGATCAACCCAAAGTCACCAGATGGAATGACGACCTGTGATGTCACAGTGCAATGGAACATTCTCCTGACATTCCTTTATATCTAGGCTACTGGAGGAGTCATCTGAGAAGAATTCCCATGGGGTATGCTGCGTTTCTCAACAGAACAAACAGGGGTGTGTTCACTCCTCTATGGGTGGTTCTTGCATTGAGAGCATCTGCCAGATGAAGAGCAGAACGCCTGCCTTAATGTTGCAAGAAGGCACAAGTAGCCCACACCCTGTCAACCGTTCACTGCAGACAACATTTAGCCAATAGAGTAATTGATTTTTGTGAATATGATTAAGTTTCTTCTGCTTTCAATTTTTGCTGTTATAACAGTCACTTGACCACAAGAACAGTGACAAAATGGGGAGGTGGGGACAAAAAAAGAATGTTAGTAAACATAAGAAAGTAAAGGGGGGGGGGTACAAGTACAAAGTTAATACAGCTGACAAATCATGCTGAGTAACAAAAATAACACAGCGAAAAAAGTTTGTTTGATAACACAGACACATTAAGTACAATACGAATGCCATCATGAATAACAACCGTAGAGCAGGAACGTGTCATACCAGATATGGCCATATGTGACTGTTGTAAGAGCAACAGTAGCTGCAACAGTGGCTGAGCGTGATGGTATCAGCAGGTCGGACACCACAAGTAAAATCAAGTGGTTGATCCTGTAATCATAGCAGTGCTGACCAGTAGCAGCAGTAGTGCTCATATTGATGTTCTAATCCAGTGGTTCTCAAACTTTTCACAATGCGTACCAACTCTGAAAAATGCCTCAAGTACCGCCATTATAATCGACATTAATAGTGTAGGCCAATTGAACTACATTATTTAAAATGGTAAATACTGTTTTGAGTCAGTACCACTATAGAGTGTCCACGTACCACCAGTGGTACCCGTACCACAGTTTGAGGACCACTGTTCTGATCTATGCAGTAATGCTAGCAACAGTAGCAGCACTCACAGCAGTGACATGGGTCAGGAGCTGGCTATAGCTAATGATGTCGGAGACCACAATGTGTAGCATCAGCAGCTCTAAGAGTAGTCTACTACTACTCAGCGCTCTTGTAGAGGTACACACACATACACACACACACACACACACCTCTGGAAGCTTCTGACTCAGATACCATATGCAGGCTTGGGCAAGCACGCAACAGCACACACTCACTCTCTCTCTCTCTTCTGGACATCGTTTGAGGATTGCAAAGCTCAAACAGCAGCCAGCCATCCTGACCCTGTGAGGCGAGGTGTGATCAGAAAGTGTGTGAGATGAAAACAACATCTGATCATAGACCGTCTACTGGGATGGTTTTAGTAACACCACGTATAAACCTTTGTGAGGCTGAGTGATGTTCATATAACCAAACCAAAGCTGATGGCTTGAATCTAAACTTGGGACATTCATGACTATTTCATATCAATGTGCTTCTGTCCAATCACTAGAGCGGGGTAAGGTAGGACAAACCCTATCCCACACACACACACACACACACACACACACACACACACACACACACACACGGAGGCAGAGTGCGGCAGCAGCAGCCCACCGCACCCTCTCCCTGAGCTGAAGCCCTGCTCTCCGCTCACACACACACTGCGGCGCGCTCCGCTCTCTCTCCTGCCCTCGCCACCAAATATGGAGGAACACACAGACCAACAGGAGGCTTTCCTTCACACTCACACACACACACACACACACACACTCAGTCTGGAGAACCCACCACCGTCACCTCGAGTCACATGATCTGCCTAATGACATCAGTACCCGCTGCTTAAGTTGCTTACACACACACAGACACACATAGTGCCACACACACACACACAGTGTCACACACACACACACATAATGGCACACACACACAGACACTTGGGTTGAGCTTTCACACGGCAGACACAGGCGGTGGGAGTTGGGGTCAATCCATATCACGCTGCACAGACCTAGTCCTGAACAGATAAAGTGGGCAGGACCAGGCGCGCACACACAAACACACACACACACACACACACAGAGAGAGAGACTAAGGCAGCAACAGAGGTCTCTGTGTGGTTTAAATCTCCAGCCTGTTTCCACCCTGCACAACAGACGGTGGCCTCAGAGGCCAGCAACACTCAGGCTCTCAAACATCTCTTGATTTCATTTTCATGTTCATGTGTTTATAAAAATAGCCCCAAAAACACATCTGATTAAATGTGCTAGAAACAGTTAATCTAATTTAGACTTCACAAGTGACGCGTGAACCGAGTACATTCACAAACCATAGTTGTGTTGGCTACAGTCGTTTGACTAGAGCACAAGCATGCCAGTCCAATCAAGCAAATTAGCGGCTGTTTATGACCAGACTTCACACGTTCCCAGCTGTTCAGCAACACTCCAGAGCTTTAAGGAGCAGTCACTGCCCTGACATCATCACTAAGAACAGGAAGACTGCTGCACACTGGTGGCACAGGAACCAATAACCATCAATCTTAAGAGTAAAGCAAAGGGAGCCAATGGAGGGGGTCGATACGGCCCAAACACTTGATGCTAGGAGTGCCGGAGCCAATGAGTGCGCTCCATACTGAGATGTCAGGTGGTGTGATGCGTGCGTGCGTGCTGAGAGTGAGAGACGGGGCTCTGCTGGGTGCTCCCGTCACACAGACTCACATCACTACACACACACACACACACACACACACACACTCACACACATGCTATCGGCTTTAACCCTTAACGTGCCAGAACAGAGGGACAGGTGCCCCCTCGGAGCACATTCTTGATGCAGACAGGAAGGGGAGGAGACAGATGAGGAGAGAAAAGAGAAGGACAAATATGAGGAAAGGAAGAGAGGAGGAGAGGAGAAACAAGAAGAGTGCAGAGAGGAGAGGAAGAGATGAGCAGAGGAGGAGAGGAGAGATAAGGAGAGGAGATGAGGGGAGGAGGAAATGAGAGATGGAGAGCAGTGGAGCGATCAGAGAAGAGGTGAGGGAAGGAGCGCAGAGGAGGAGAGCAGGAAAGGAGGAGAGAGGAAAGATGAGAGATGAGGGTAGGAGTTGGGCAGAGGAGAGCGGAGGAAAGGAGATGAGGAGAGATGAGGAGAAGAGAAGAGCAGAGAAGAAGAGAGGAGAGATGATGATCGAGCATAGCAGAAGCGATGAGGACACATATGAGGAGAGAGGAGTAAGAGCAGAAAGAGAGGACGGCAAAAGGAGAAGACTCCAGAGCAGAAGAGGAGGAGGAAGGGAGGTGAGGAGCAGAGAGGAGGATCGGAGGTGAGGAGCAGTTGAAAAATACAAATAACCATCCTGCCGAGCCAGTCAGGACCGGGCAGGCAACAGGAGAGGGCAGAAAACAGGAGGGGCTAACCCAGGAAGTGAGTGACCTGCGCGGTCAGAGCCATCACTACTGCACTACGGCCCAGCCCGGGCATCACGCCTGACCACATGATGGGCACAGGACATTGGCAGGATTACTGGGCAACCGTCCGTTTCACTACATCATAGAGTTTCACTCGGTCTGTTAGTCTGATATTAACACCCCACGGTTTCAGCTAATTGGCTTTTGACCGCAAGATGGCAGAAATAGGCTCGCTCTACGGCATCATCTTGAGTTGAACACCAGCTAGTTCATTAAACTGAATGAGGTGAAACAAAAATGCAATTACCAGTGCTTGCCGCTTGCCTTTTCAATTTGTAGACATTTGAATGCCGCTTCAAGTGCAAGGTCTCCCTTGTGAGCTTGCCCTGGTGTCACCCAGCGCTCCACCGAGTCCAACAGAAGCTTATAACAGGGTGGAATAAGGTGTGCTGAAGGAAGCGAAATCTGCAGCCGCCTATTCTTGTGCTTTGGGAACGAAATGCCGACCAACTGGCTGATTGATGGACAACAAGACGCCAACCGATGGGCCGATTCTTGGGAACGAGATGCCGAGCAGCTTCATCTGTTCTGGCCCCAAACCTGGTTCACTTTCCCTCAGCCAGGGCGCAGAAGTTCCTGATGTGGCAGACAATGACACGTGCTGCTCAGGTGCTGTACGTGCAACGGAAATGGCAGAAAGCAAAACAAGCAGACACCCTTGCTGTGGGATTACCCCCATCTTAACCATGCACCAGAAGATTTTTTTTAAACAATGGTGACACTGAACATCCTTGCTGACACCTTGAGCCAAGTGGAAGGCAATGTAAAGATGGGACACGGCACAAGTAGCTTTTCAACCCTTCAGCAGGGGAGGTCTAAACATTCTGACAAGAGATTGTGTTCCGCAACAACGTAAGGTTCTAAAGAATCTCTGGGTTCATTGAATTCAACATGGGATATTAGAACGTTCATTTTCCAACAATACTGTCACACCCATGTGGCTGTGCTGGCTGAAGGAAGCCCACAGGTAGACAGTGTTCAATCAGTAACCAGGAGTATGAGGACAATAGCATGTATTGATCAGAGAAACAGCTTTCTAGCTTACAGCCAATCAGAGGCACTGCTACTAAGAAAGTGGCCTATAGCCTTACTGATTGCTCAATAAGCATGCAAGTCACTGGCCTAGTGTTCAACTGCATTCTTAACAGGCGTTACAGAAGCCATTAGACCACATGCTTTAAATACCAGGAGCTGCTGTAACATAATGCTGCTATGGCACACACACACACACACACACACACAGAGACACAGGGAGACACACACATACAGACACCTAAACACCCATGGACTCATTTCCATGTTTTTCTTCACACACACGCTCACCGAGCAGGTGATTTAGTAGTTAAGCTCACAGTGATGACAACAAAAGTTCAATCCTTTTGTGTTCTCCTAAATGGTAAATGGACGAAAATGGACCACACAAAGTGACCAGTGAATATGTCAGCTTGCAGACATCTTCCGACACACTTCTGCTGTGTGACCACCCGGCTTTATTTATGCACAGAAGAGAAGCACTGCAGTCAAACATTCTTTTTTTTATCATTATTATTTTATTTGTATTATTTGTTTTAGAAAATCAAAAAAACATGTCTGCCGAATGTAAATGCCTATAAAAAGCTGCCAAGAGAGCTTGACTGAAACAGGAGTCTTCTGGAGAGTGGATTATCTGTGTCAAATGTATTCAACACCCACAACCACCCCTTGAACCCCCACCCCCGCCCAACACATGCACATCCCCTATTCAGCTAGAAATACAAAAGGCCAGAGGTGACCAAATAAAGAGTAAATGCTAATTCAGTCTGAGGAAGCTCCAAGGAGGGGTGGGGTGGGGTGTTTGATGTGAGGCCATATCTCACCTCACCCCTCTCCCTCCTGAGGACTGTGCATGCTGTTAGAGCTCTTCCTGCTTTTTCACACCTGAATAAACGTGTCAGGTAATGACTAAGCTCTCCTTTGCATCTAGATCCCCATACTACACCCTTGCAAACAAGACCAGAACTGGGCTCACAGGTCACAAAAAACAACTACTTCACCAACATTTGCGAAACTCCTGATTGTCATCCAACTACATACATCACATTGTGCACCAAATTGTGAAATGTAGGCCTTTATGCTGCTGATAAAAAACTGTACTGTCAAGGTTTATAGTGAATTAAAGATCAAAAGATGACATCAAAACGCAGGAGGACCGGAGTAAGATGCACAGGCACAGAGAAGCGTGTGTCATATGAGTAATGTAATTGGGCTCTGATCAGCTGGCATGCTGCTGTCCAGACTGGTTCACTCTGGTGACAGACAGCGAGCTCATAGGTGGAGAGCACAGGAAGTCAAGACCAGCCCTGAAGATAAAGCCAAGCCGAGGATGCCCTCGGTCTGCATACACATACACACACATACACACACACAGAACCAGACATAGGTCCATCCATCCATCCTGACCAGATGGACACGTACAAAAACTAATTCATCCAAGCCAGCCCTGACAGGCCTCCTACTTGAGCAGATCCATGCAACGCTGCCCTGATAAGCAAAATAGCCATTGCCTGCTAATCTGTCTGTTGACTTCAGTACAACCATGGACAGGGGGGGGGGGGGGGGGGGGGGGGGGGGGGGGGGGGGGGGGGGGTTCACTACTGCAACAGGTGCCCTCATCTCACAGGTTTTGCTACAGGTTGAACAAAAGCCACGCATCACCATGAGTGTGCTGATACGGAGTTTGTTCAAACTGTTCCAACACATACTGTATGATCTTGAAACCTTCAGCACCACTGGTCATAGGTTAAAAATGGGTAATGTGATTATCACAATGGTGACCAGGTGCAGGGTAGGCTAGGATCTGGAGGAGGAGGGTGAATGCTCCGACATCTGAATCTGTCCACAAGCTTGAGGAGAAGGTGAGGGAAGTAGAAACAATTTCCTGACCAGTGTTTTAACATTGGACCAGATCTAACTGTTTTATATGACAAACATCAGTGTCATGCATCAGTCTAGACGTAAAACACGTGACAAAGCAGGGGGTTGATGCCACTTTGTCTCTCTCATTCAGGCACAGAATTAGCAATAGATTTAACACAATGCACTCCGTAGAATAGGCTTGCTCCGACAAAGAGGGCTGCCGCGCCAGATGAATTCGATTCACACGTTTCGTTTTCCTGCAAATGGAGGAGAAAAACGACAGACCCTCCCTGTGGCCAGCATGCATCCCCGTTGTCGAAAACAAGCGACTGCCTGGCTAGCCTGTTCTTCGTGACATGGGGGAGGGGAAGACAGACAGGCCAAAACTGTTTTTATCATGCAGTAATGTCGCGCTAAACGTTTGATCCCCCCGATCTATTAAAGTCGGAAACCTGTCTATGCTTTTCATCGAACTAGAAAGAAAAGTCATTAAATGCATGGCATTAATCGAGGCTAGGATTCCTCCACCGAAATCACATGGCTTTCACCACGTTGTCTCTAACTCAAAGGATGCTGGGATAGAATTCTAGACTCCGGTCTGTTCTCGTGGCCGTCCAGTTTAGTTGCCAATAATGGAGCAACATGTATATTTCTTGGTTATCGGGCTATTACATTGTTGACAGGGCAATACAACAGATTGCAAACTCCATCGAGAACACGTCACGTTACTAACGTTACAATAATCTATAGTAGACTCTTCCACATGAAGGCGGTTCCTGACAGTTAAAAGTCTAGCTAACTAGCATTAGCCCAGGCGCTAACATGCTAGTACTCAGCTTGGAGGCGAGTACTTCGTGACATGCTGGATTGGCAAAGACACAAGATGCCATGCGTGACGGTCCTTTGAAAATCAATATCACTTGAATGATTAACGCCAACACCGAATCAATCTTACTGGGGGTGTATTGACAGAAAAATCGCAATATTAATACAGAAAATGGCATTGTCCATCATTTGGGCGAACACGTGGAAATCACACGTGATGTTCCATAACAAATGTGTCAGCTTTTTGGCTTTTGTTGATTTCTGATGTCCGTTTAAGTCATCAACAGCAAATGAGGATTCGTCATTCAATTGCAGTTCACGCTTCGCACAATGGCAGTACAGCTTTTTGAAAAGTAATGCATTCCCTGCATTTTCTCAAGACTAGGGTGGCTAGTACCGTCAGGCCTAGTAATGCTGAGCTATTGTTAGCCTGACCAAACTAGCTAGTAAGCTAGCTGACAAGCTGTAATGACTCGGATAAGGGCTTTAACGATACCAGACTGGGAAGCATGCAGTGTGTTCAAACAGGGGCGTCTATATGAAACTTGACTTTTAATGCAATACTATTTAAAACACTGTCTTAATGTATAAATCCATATACGGTGTTCCGGCCACATTTTAAGTCACATTTTAGCATTAACGGTAGGAAATGATAAGTGGTTAGCAAACAGCGACACGCTTGCCACCCTGAGTGCCATAGTTGGCCTTTTAATGTTTTCTATGAAGTGACACTGGTCACATTGGCACACCTGAGTGAAATAATTTACCATCCAAAACGACAAACTATTAACGACGGCAGATTTGGGAGGCCAGCGTTCCCAACATAACGAGGCCTGACACTTATAAAGTACTCCAACATTGGCTAACGTTAACTTATGCTAGCTCATCCTGTCTTGCATCCATCTTTCAGTACGTTAGCAGCATTAAACCTTTTATTTACCAAGGAGACACACCTTTATACAAGGCCCTAGACGACTCGTACTGCCATTCGTGTCATTTACAATTAAATCGCATTAGCTTACGGTCTCCTGTACTCCAGAAATAGTGTTTGGGCCTTGTTCTATATATAGCTAGGAAGCTGGAGACAGTCTGAGAGTACGGCGTCAAGCAAGCTGGCTCGTCTTAACACGTAATACCTAGCTACAGACAAACTCTCACTAGTCCAGTTAGGATGAAATCAATCAACTACTTACACTCAAATGCACTTAACACCTACATGCAGGGCATTCGGACAAGGTATCGAATGCAAGTCTAGATAACAAAAAGATACTAAATGGAATACAAACCCTGATGTGCCTGTCCGTTTACACTGACCACGGTGACGGCGTTCATTTTCTTAGTCCATGGGTTCACCTTGGGCGGTGGAGCCTCCGTAAACTCCTTTTTGTTATTTTTGACATCTTCCTGGGAATCACTGGGAGATTCGTCGGGCGAATTCACTTTCCCTTGGTTGTTGCTCTCTTCTTTCGCTTGCTTTATACACTGTTCCTTGGTGGTGCACCCTCCCAAGTCCGCATCGGTTCCCTTGACGGTGTTCGAGTCGTCCGAAACGCCCGTCGTTTTCGGCCCCTTCTCCAAACGGTCGTCACCATGTTTGATCTGGCCTGCATGCCCACGGTCCTCCGGGTTCAGCAGAGGGTTGTTCGGCAGGAGAGCCTCCACCTGCGTGGCCATTTCTCCTTTTCCCTACACGATACCCCCAAATCCGCCTTCAACCTAGCAACAAATAACGTGTATCCCGCGAATAACCTCTTGTCTTTGCTCTCTCCACTCCACCCCTAGACCAAATAGCCTTCAGTCTAAGACGCAGAGTGGTTTCTTTAAGTTAAAACATTAAAAAGCCTCCGTAAACCTCTAATATTACTAGGTAATCTCCACTACTACCAGCAATATGGATGACCACCACCACGCGATAGGAGGGAGCGCGCACGCACACGCAAGGAGGAGTGACCACGTACGGTTGTGTGTGCGCGCAGAAGGTTGAGACCGAGGCTGATGACGTTGGTACCGTCCTCTTCAAGTAAAACAGGCATTCGTGAACCGACTGCTCCGCCGTACTTCACCGTACTACATTAGAAAGCACGTGTCGGTCTATGGAATAGCACGTGTGTGTTCATTATGCTTTTGAGGGAGAAAAAGCACGCATGGTCGATGTCTTCTTATTTCTCTGTGTTCAACTTCTGGGCGAAAGGAGACTTGGCCGTGGACAAGACAGCGATATCTTGCAGTGCGGATCCTCCTTTAGCGTCTATGGGATCCTCGCTCTGTATCTCATCAAGTCATTAGGCTACATCCAGCAGCGAGCTCACCTCTTACAGTTTTTCTCAATTGTTTAATTTCTGGTAGGCCTACTTGAGACACAATTCCCATAATATGTAGCCTAGCTCATGCACCAACCTCCTGAGCTGATTCTGCTGAGCTATACATTTCTGCTTTAGGCCTATACACTCAAATTGCAGTTCTGAAAACACACTGTTTTCAAAACACTACACACAATTCTCTGCATTTTCATGAAGAAAATCTCTTGTTTTCACAAAAAACACACTGCCATTCAAATTCTAAAGCTAACTGCACTATCATGCACACTGACTCATCAGATGGGCAAACACCTGTCACACAGCTTTACAATTCAATCAGAGCTTTAGTATTACAGTAGGGTACAGGCAGAGCCAGAGGAGTGAGAGTAAGAGGAGGAAAATGGGGAGGCTAAAGACCGTGATCTCTGATGAGATCCGAGCCACTAACATTGCAGTGATGCGTATAGTACAGTACCGTACAGTAGGCCTACAAGCTCAATGAGTACAGTATTGCCTGTAGGCTGTAGGACTGTACAAATAAAGTATGTTTTGAGTATTTGGGGAAAGTATTCCTACTTTGTATTCCTACACAGAGTACAGTACAATAGCTCAATGAGCAAGGTATACAGTAGCCTATTGCCTGTGGGCTGTTCTACTGTAAAAATGAAGTATGTTTTGAGTATTTGGGAAAGTATTCCTACTTTGTATTCCTACACAGTTTACAGTATTTTACTATTTGTTTGGCAGCTGAAAGATTACCAACACAAGGGCTTCTGTCTCCTGAAAAGGAAACAAATCATGAGCATTGTCCTACAAGAAAACGCCATAACATTACGGAAAATACAAAGAAAAATAATAGAAAACAATGAGATGCTTACTGTATCAGCTTGTTTGTATGTAGTGTAACACTGAACAAAAGGCCCAAGTCATTATGATGAATGGAAAAGAAGTGTTTTCAATTCATTGCTGTGTTTTACACTGAGCATATCAGTGTTCAACTGATCCTTATAAATGTCTTGATATATGTTGTGTGTGTCTCATGAGAACAAAAGATCATTTTGAGGAGAAAGTACATGTTTTGAAGGTAAAGTTTCATTTTGCAGGAGAATTGAGGAGTTTTGCCCATTGCATGTGTGTGTTTTTGGATTTGCAGTAGAGTTCTGAGATATGAGGCATGTTTTCAGAAAATGTGTGTTAACAATCAAGAAAAACTGTAGACACATAACTTCACATTTACTTAGTCGCATCAGAAATATTCCCCTCATTATTTGTAGGGTCTTTGACTTTGACCAAGCCCTACTAAAAAGGTAAAAATGGTTAGGCTACTTTAGGCTACAGCATCATCCTGTAGTCTTTTTTTCAGAGTCAATTGTCGACAGACTCATCAATTAGCCCACCAAATCAATCATGAAGATTTATCATTATGGGCAACTATGCCCAGCTAAAGCATAGAATAGGAAATAAACTGACTTGACTACAAACATTTGAGATGAGTTCTCAAAGCAAAATGCACTTTGTTTTCCCAATAATAGAATCTGCTCTGTAAGTAACAGGGACACAGATGCACACCTGTGTCATGGCCAGAGTTAGAGGGGCTTGCGGGGATTATTCAGTAGCCTTGGTATGTAGAGGGCACATATAAACACTCGGAAATCAGCTTGTACCTCAGCACGTGCCCCAAGCAGTTTCTACAGTATGTTACCATTAATGCATTTAGCACCACAACCCTGCTTTGTAGGAGCGAGAAAGTGTGTGTTTGTTGGGGGGGGGGGGGGGGGGGGGGGATTAATGTGTGTTGTGTGCTGATGCAAGATTTCAGCTGTAAGAGGATCATAAAAACTTTTTTTGAAAAAAAAGGAGCCTGCAGAGCAAGGTAAACAGATAGCAGAGGAGTCAAATGGGAGTTTCTTTGGAACTCATTCAAAACCCACACCCAACATGTCCACACACCCTCTTTCATACCAGAATGGCACATGTTACTAGCACTACTACAACGGCCTTAAGTGCCGCAATTAAATACTATGGTGGAGTTGTGACACAGTCCCACAGTTTGCTGAGGGGAAGGATGCCGTGGAGCCAATCAGCTTTCAGAACAGAGACAGCCAGCCAATGAACAAACTCACAACAGAGAGTGGGTGTTTATGCATTTATAGAGGCAGAAAAACACATAGCATGTCTACTAATCCATGTCACAGTGGAGTTGAGTTCATATGGAATTAGGGGCGGTCCTCACTATTGTGCCTCGATCAGGTTTAAATTGAGCAGGGAACGAGTGTGTGTATGAGTGAGCGAGTGCAAAGGAGAGTGTGCGGGTGAGAGCGGGTGTGAATGTGGGAGTGTGAGTGAGTGAGTGAGTGTGTGTGTGTGTGTGTGTGTGTGTCTGAGTAAGAGAGTGAGTGGATATGTGTGTGTGTGTGTGTGTGTGTGTGTGAGAGAGCAAGCGAGTAAGTGTGCATGTGGGAGTGTGTGAACGAGTATGTGTGTGTAGAGAGTGAGCAAGTGAGTGTGAGCAGGAATGAGGTGAGCTGGTAACTGAGTCTTACTCCAAGCTGGAGCACTGCCAGTGGCCAGGAGGAGTTCTTTGCTCACTGCAGCTCCAGTTTGTCAGGAGTACAAGCTGAGCTGAACTAGTTTGAGCAGCCAGGCCATGACATACTGCTGCCGCTGCTGCTGCTGCTAGTGAGCAGTGCAAATAACTGTGTGTGTGTCGTGTGTGTGTGTGTGTGTGTGTGTGTGTGTGTGTGTGTGTGAGAGAGAGAGAGAGAGAGCAGCCAGGCCATGACATGCTGTTAGCGCTGCCGCTGCCACTGTATTAGTGAGCAGTGTGCAAATAAATGTGTGTGTATATGTGTGCGGGAGTGAGGGAGTGAGTGTGTGTGTGTGTGAGCAATCAAATGAGTGTCTGTGAGTGAACAAGCGAGTGTGTGTGTGTGTGTGTGTGTGTGTGTGTGTGTGTGTGCGTGTGCGTGTGCGTGTGTGTGAGTGATTGATTGAGCGAATGTGTGTGTGTGTGTGTGTGTGTGTGTGTGTGTGTGTGTGTGTGTGAGAGAGAGGCAGTGAGTGTGTGTGTGTGTGTGTGTGTGTGTGTGAGGGAGTGAGCGGCCAGGCCTTGACATGCTGCTGTTCCTGTTGCTCCTGCTGATGGTAAACAGAGGGGCTGGGGGGCTGTGGAGCCGTGTTGAAAAAGCAAATAGTCAAATGTCAAATTATATTTGTGCCAAAACAAACCTAATGAAAGAATGTTTGTTGTGAGGGACAGCAGAAATGTATGAAGACCATAGCGGTATCTAACGAACGGAAATCAAGCACAGGAGGGATCATGACATGTCACCTGAGCTCACTCCATGTGCACTTTATGCAACATTGAAATTGGTTTAATTGCTTTAATGCACAGCCTTGGAAACACGTCTTATTTTTGGGTATAATTGTTCCTTTGCTGGGAGTAATTTCAGGACTGTACTATCAGAAATACGATCTTAACGCCATTTTACCACTCTGTCTTGAATTTGTAAGTTATTGAGGAGTACTTGGTCATTACCAATGCATGGACATAGTGGTCATCTCCATATACAGCCATTGGTCATTACAGTCCACCCTTCCTCTAATTGTAATTCCTTTTGTACACGTTCTGACAGATGTATTCTGCTTCATTCTCGTTCAGTCTGTGGTTTGAAAGTAATTTTCCACCGCAGGCTGGTTTAGCCCTCCTTAAAGTGCACTAATGGACAGACAAAGCCTTGCTTCAGGGTCTGGGCTTGTCACTGCGGACAATGGGATGCCGGCATCTGCTAGACTTCAAGTATACTGCCCAGTGTCCAGCCAGCAGGCATTCCCTCGCCTGGACAACTGACCACCTCTTGCCTCCAGGCCTCAGCTGGAGTGTCCACCACACCCCAACCCACCCAGCCTCTCCACAACAACCAGCCGCCCCTATAGCTAACACGCACACACACACACACACACACACACACACACACACACACACACACACACACACACACACACACACACACACACACACATACACATACACACACTTAAAATGAAACATTGATGAGCTCTCCAGAATAAATCCATTTGCCAAACGAAATACAGTAGCCTATACATGACAGTTTTTTTTCCAATTGCTAACACACTAAAGTGACATTATAGCACAATTATTTAAACTTACACACAGAAAGCGAAACATCCTCTCAAGTCTCCAAATGTCTAAACACATTTTCAGCTTTACACACATTTTGCAATTCAAAATGGCACTTTTTGCATGCACTGAACACGGTTCTCTGCATAAGACACAAACATCTGACATAAAGTAACATGTTTGCAGTTTCAAAACAATGCCATCCAAGCTAACAAACATGAGCTAATTGACCAATATGTGTGCCACCTAGCCAAACACAAAGCAAAGCATACTAAAGATAAGAGTGTTTTTCATTATGCCCAACAGTTGGTTAGACAAAAAAATAGTAAATGAATGAAGTGTGTGCCATGTGGTGCAAAAGTTTGATTTTGACAATGATATGTATTGGTTGCAGTGCTTCATTTTGCTAAGTACATTGAGGTATTTTGCAATTTGGGGTGTGGTTTTGTGAATTGTGTGTGGATTTTCAAAATTGTGTGTGAGTTTTCAAAATTGTGTTTTAGCAATTGGAAAAAACTGTAATTTGCTTGCTTGCCCTGCATGCAGCAACATTCGCTTTGACACGCGCTCTTACATTTCTCCAGACGCAAAACACTTCTCATCACGCGCTCACCTGTGCTGTGAGCAGGACGCAGACACCAGAGTATATTCCAGCCATTACACGCACACACACACACACACATACATTTGCACATATGATAAAACACACAGACATGTACATACCCAGACACATACTAACACACACACACACACACACACAGACACAAACGAACACACACACACACACACACACACACACACACACACACACACACACATTTGTACATATGATAAAACACACACATATGGTTCACAAGAGGGCCCAACAACATCCCAGCACAAGAGCATGCACTCAATCAATCAATCAATGAATCAATCAGTCAATCAGTCAATCAATCAATCATTCTCATCACAAGTTTTCACAATCAAGTTATAAATGTGGTTGGTTCTGCCCCAGGGGAGTTCAGCTGGATGGGCCTCTGCTCTCATACAGGGGGAAGGGCAGATCCTGATGATAGATCCTAGGAATGGTTTAAAAAAAAAAGTTCTCATGATACACTAACGAGTTTAAACATGTGTGTGTAATGTGGATGTGTGTGGGAGGGAGGGTTTCTCATATGAGCAGTCTCCCTTTCATACACACACACACACGCACACATACACACACACACACACACACACACACGAACACACGAGCGCACGCACACACGCACACACACACGTACGCACACACGAACGCACGCACACACACACATACACACCTACACCCTCGCACACAAACTCACACCCTGTCGTTGTCCCCCCTTCCCCCTTACCCCCTCCCCCCTCCCTCGCTGCCGAATCCCTTTCTGTCGGGGCATGACATCACTGGGGCATTAAGCCCGGGCCATTGTCCAGCCCGTGTGGTGCTGCGGGAGCGTAAGCACCTGCCACTGGCCCGCTGGCCGCAGCCGAAAGCCTCCGGTCAGCAACTGGTCAGCACATCAGCACAGAAAGCTGCCCTGTAAGCAGGCCAGGGCTGGGGCACACCACAGGGATATTGGGAAGGGGGGGAGTTGGGAAGGGGGGGTGAAAGAGAAAGAGAGAGTTGAAAATGAAAAGCCGTATTGGCGTGCGTGTGTGTGTGTGTGTGTGTGTGAACGAGCGCGTGCATGTGTGTGTGTGTGTGTGTGTGTGTGCATGTGTGTGTGCGCGCATGTTGTGTGTGTGTGTGTGTGTGTAACAGAAAAGGAGAGGCAGAGTGAATAGGCAGGAGCTCTTTGTATGTGTCATTGTGTGATGTTGTTTTGGAGCCGGTGCCTGTTCCTGAGACAGGATGGAAGAGTAAAGGCCATTACTGCAGAATAGCAATACACAGATGAGAAGTCAGTTAGCTACTAAACAAACAAACAAACAAACAAACCAACAAATAGCAAAACAAATAAACAATCAGTTATGAGCACATTCATGGTGGTTTAATCATGGTGGTAATGTCAGATAAATGCATCAGCAGTTTTGTGTGTTTTTAAGTTATGCCCATAAATAAACAACAACACAACAACAAAGCGTGGAATATCAGTGGTCACCTAGTAACAGCCAATCACTGCCCATGAGGCCACGAGGCCTTTGGTCAGTTCAGAGAAGATTCTAGAACCTCCACGCAGATCAGGAGTGGTGTCCATACACCATTTTTAAAAAACATGCAGCCTCCTCTCTCTGTTTCTCTCTCTCTCTCTCTCTCGCTCTCTCTCTCCCTCTCTCTCGCTCTCTCTCTGGCACAATGTGACCTTTGGACCATTTGCAGAACGTTTGATCAGGATCAACTCCACCTAGTGGAAATGGGGAGAAAGCAATATCTATGTTGTTTGCTGTGGTATAAAGTAGATGACAAGATTCCATTATTCAAGTCACCATTTACATTCAACTAACTCAAAAACTTGCTGGTTCAAAGGTCAGAGTAGATGTTTGGATGCAGTTCATTGAGTCTGAAAATCGGCCTAATACCATTGATATTTTGACACTGTGTGTTGCGTGTTTACATTATAAAACAGTACAAGTAGCCTACGATACTGAATAAGACTCTATTATTGAATAAATAGGTCTAATTATTAAAGACTCTTTCTCGTTTCATGGTCTTGGTGCAACCAGGTGCCCAACAGTATGGTGGATCAGAGCTGATCCGCAAGCATCAGCTAACACACAGCTCTTTTTCTGCTATAACCACCCACAAAATAAAATAAAATGAAATCGTCTGACTAAACAGGCTTATGGATATACCTACTGTATGCGCGTGTGTGTGTGTGTGTGTGTGTGTGTGTGTGTGTGTGTGTGTGTGTGTGTGTGTGTGTGTGTGTGTGTGTGTGTGTGTGTGTGTGTGTGTGTGTGTGTGTGTGTGTGTGTGTGTGTGTTGGTTGGTTGCTCTGAATGAGTTGAGTTGAGATGCCATTGTGTCACTGACTAAAAGAGTTGTTGCGCAATAGAGGCTGAGGTGGAGAGAGAGAGAGAGAGAGCAAGTTCTAGTTAGGCAGATTTCTCCTCTTTTAGGGGGAAAGCTACCCTCACATGCAGAAACACGCCTGCACAGGGCTAGAATGCCCTCGGGGAGTGTGTGTGTGTGTGTGTGTGTGTGTGTGTGTGTGTGTGTGTGTGTGTGTGTGTGTGTGTGTGTGTGTGTGTGTGTGTGTGTGTGTGTGTGTGTGTGTGTGCGTGTCTGTGTGACGAGGAACATGTATAATACAGTAAAAAATGGTACACACAGAGACACACTTGCAATATTCCTCAAGTAAGTAGTATTATAGGGAGTACAAAACATTTTCAAAAAGGCATTTAAAAGTTAAAGATGCAAGTCTATTTTATATCTGTTTTGGAAATAATTTAAAAAAATTGAGCACTCTGCCTGATCGACTAGCATCACTTTGGGTATCGTAAACATGTTTATAGCAGCTGAGAATCTTCTGATTCTTTCTGGTGTGATTCCCCCAAATAGTCTTTAGGCTCTATAGCTCCAAGATTATTGAGCTGTCTCGTTTGTACTGTTCTTTTGGTTTATCCACAGATGCCTGCTGATACCTGGTTGTAGGACTGTGACTGAGGAAGGTACGCTACCACTGGCCATTCGTTTGCTGAATTGTGTTTAGAATCATCAGCCTGTTGTAGACACTGTACTCTTTTCATCCCCAGTATTTTTACACACAGTGTGATGTCAGTGTGATAGCATAATGTCAGTGTGACTGTGTGATGTTCGCTTCCAGAACTTTCTGGTCTTTAATTGAGCTCATTCTTTCCTCTGCTATAGTGAAATGTTCTCCCGTGCCATTGGCTGCAACACCTGGGCATGTCTGCACCCTGGTTCTGTCCAAACATATCTTATTGCAACCAAAAAGTTACGTTTTAACATCAGCCCACATGGCACATTTCCAAAAGGCATCAAGCTCGTTTATATTTTTCTTTGCCATCCTCTGATGCTTCATGTCCTCTAGGAGTCTACTAAAACCTCCCTGAAGGTCTTTTGCCATCTGAAGGGAAGTTTGATTTAACAAGTCTTCAAGACTTGACCTCCACCGACTGCTCCAGTTCACTGTTATTTCTGAAGTAAGGAAATGGCTACCTCAAAATGCTTTGCTATGTCAATGTTATGCTATGTCAATAAGTTCATATTCAACTATTTATTTTAACTGGTTATACACCACCTGATGATGTGGTTGTGCCACCTGACTTTTTCTTCTAATTCAATCTATGACCATTTGACTTTGCTAGCAAGTTCATTCATTCAATTTTACAAAAAAAGAAAGAGTTGTACTTAAAGGGATATTCCGCCATTTTTGGAAATACGCTCATTTTCCACCTCCTCTCGAGCAAAACAATCAATATTTACCTTGTTCCCGTTCATCCAGCCATTCTGTGAGTCTGGCGATACAACTTTTAGCTTCAGCCTAGCATAGATCACTGAATCGGATTAGACCATTAGCTTCTCGCCTGCTAGCTTCATGTTTAAAAGTGACTAAGATTTCTGATAATTTTCCCATTTAAAACGTGTCTCCTCTCAAGTTAGAAAGTGCAATAAGACCAACTGAAAATGAAACCTGGCGTTTTTTCTAGGCTGATTTGACATGGAACTACACTCTCATCTGGCGTAATAATCAAGGCAACTTGCAAACGTACCATAGGCGCAGTGATATCGTACGCAGCATCTGAAAATAGTCCCCATAGACATCAAGCAGTAGTAGTGCCAGTAGCTGCAAGTTGCCTTGATTATTACGCCAGATGAGAGTGTAGTTCCATGTCAAATCAGCCTAGAAAAACGGCAGGGTTCATTTTCAGTTGGTCTTATTGCACTATTTGGAAAGAGAGATGAAAGGATTCGAGTTACTGCTCTTGAATCCAAAGGGCTTAAAGCAAAGGACTCTGTTAACAAATCTGGGTGTCATCATAATTGACAGTGATCTTAATTTTGACAGGCACATAAAAAACATCACTATATCAGCTTTTTACCACCTCAAGAACATTGACAAACTTTTATGTCACAGAATGACTTAGAAAAACTCACACATGCTTTTATATCCAGTAGGGTTGTCTACAGTAATGGACTCTTAACAGGCCTTCCCAAAAAAATACCAAACAGCTTCAAGTGATAAAGCAATGGTAGCTATGGATTCTCACGAAAGAGATCTGAGTATATTCCTCCAATATGTCCCTGCAGTGTGGCTCAGTGTCACTTTTAACATTTATTTAAAGTATTGTTGATGGTTTTCAAACTACTTAATGGGTCCAAAGTATAGACATGTATTGTATTGTAGACATACAAGATACCCCCCCCCCCCCCCCCCATGCCTCTTAGATCTCAAAAGAAGAATTTGCTTAGAAAACTCACTGTTAGAACAAAACATGGCGAAGCAGGCAGCATTTGCCTTTTATGCAGTTCACCTCTAGAATCAACTTCCAGAGAAGATAAGAAATGCACCTGGGGCAGAAAACATATAGTTGGGGATAGGTGGATAGTGAGAGCAGTAGAAAAACAAGTAGGTTAAAGTAGTCTCATTAACGGCTACCTTTAAATCTAGACTGAAGACTAATCTGTTCACAGTGGCTTACTCTACTCTGATAATTTATATCCCCTTTTAATGGCACTGTCTGTTTTATTATCTTTATTTATTTATGTTCATTATCATATTCCTTATCTTTATGTATCTTTATATTTTATTCATATTTATTTGGTTGGTATACTTCTTGTTTTGCTACTTTCATTTCATTCTATTTTTTATTTTACTATAATTCATTTCATTTATGTATGTATTTATTTATTCTATTTATGTTATCTTATGCATTTTTATTCTGCCTTACTTGCAATCTGAGTTATTTTATTTATTTCATACCCTTGTTTTATGACTTTTATGTATTTTATCTTCTTGCTGTTTTTATGACTCTGGTCTTGGATTATGTGAAGCACATTGAGTTGCCTTGAATAAAACTGTATTGCCTTGCCTTGCCTTCTGACAGCCTTTTTCTACTTTCACATTCATTATTTCAGTCTTACACAGCTGCTTAGAGGAGTCGATGCTAATCAACTATTGGAGCAAGGTTAGGGGAGTCAGTCAGTATGCTATATAGAAATCTTTTAGGCATGCATCGTACTCTTCCCTAAAAGTATATGATCCAACCATATAACCCTACAAAACTATTAATTTATTAAGCAAACTAAGTCTGAAACCATTTATTTGAAAACTCACATTTCTTTAATCTGAATTGTGCTTCTTTACTGTTCTACTCAACACTCAACAAAAATAATACCCTTTGTGTTTTCATCTTGAACTGTATGCCTTTTGGGAAAAGGTTAATCTACTCTCTTATCTATGCACACAATGACATGTGTTTTGAGCATAGGTTGAGGTGCATAGTTGAGCATGGCACTGTGACATCAAGTTCATGCCAGGCTAAATGCAGGCTGTGCAAGTAGGCCTACTTTAGACACTGTGTATGTGTGTGTGTGTGTGTGTGTGTGTGTGTGTGTGGAACGGCCTAATCTTTACATGCTAAGGAGCTCATATCAGGGTGGAGGATAAGTATTTGCATGGAGATAAACACACACACACACACACACACACACACACACACACACACACACACACAGAGAGAGAGAGAAAATGAGACTTGCCCTTTCTTTACCCCCACTCCAAAAGAGATTTGTCATGACAATATAGGCTAATTGTCATTCTCACATTTCACCACTCCATCTCAGAGATTTCACATTTCTGCATGACGCTTATTTTAATAGTATAGGCATAATGCATTTCACCAAACATGTCATCACCAATCTCCTGAATTCTAAAAAGTTCCTCTGCAGCTACTGCTTCAAAAGAACCAGACCGTGTGTTAGAGCCTGTTTTGAAGAGTTTTGAGCCATTTTCACCGCGGTATAAGATAAGCTGTTCTGAATTGCAAAAGGACGGCTGATTTCTGCCACCTAGTGGACTGTATTCTGCAATACAAATACTGTTATCAGGACTGGATAAACAACAGAGCCATAACCTATGTAGAGAGAGTTTGGCCAGCTCAAATCATGGGCGCCATGCTGGATACCAACATCAGATATATACAGTGTAATCCGGGTGAATATGTTCTGTTGAAAGAAATTGTTTATATTCACCATTAAAGGTCCCATATTATATTTCTTTTTCAACAAGTCAAAATAGACCTATGGGTTGCACAGAACATGTCCCTGAAGCTGTTTGCTCAAAATTCCTCTCAGATTACAGATTAGCAGCTGCTCCAATCTTGCCAATTTCAATCCCTCTCCGAATAGGCTGTTTCTGGCGGAATCAATTCAGACACCTGCATGTATGATGTAACATGGCCTAACAATGTTAAATGATAATGGGTACAACTTTATTTGGGTCAGTGTATAAGCCCAGCAGAGGTGATGTAGAGAAGTTTTAAAAGCATTTGTGAAATTGGCTGCCCACTACCTGGTGGCCAGGGTTGCTTCCAGCTATAGGCTATAGGCTACGTTATGGTCTTTGCCTCATTCGGCCAAATTACAGCTGCCTGTGGGGATATTGTTTACCAACTCCGCTCTCACTCATATTGCCAACAAGAACGAGACATGTCCTGGGGAGATAGGCAAGATATGGTCCATTTGGCCCAAATAAGGGCTGCAGTCACCACTATCGAACACTCATTTGGTCCGGATCTGGCCCAGATCATAACGATAAGGTGTACATTAGGTCCAAATATGGCCCTGATCCACCTCATAAAAAAACACATCCGGTTCGAAGCTGGTCTAGATCATGAACAACGGATGCAAAACTGTATTGTGCCTGTTGTGCCAAAAGATACCGGTCCAAACACGGCCCGGATACACCCAAAACAGGCACATCTGGTTCAGGGCTGTCCCAGAACTGATCCAGATCATAGGATGCGAAGGATGTGAAATGGTTTGAGCCCCTTGTGTGAAAAGACACTGGCCCAGAGAAGTACCAGATCCGGGCCAAATATCTTTTGCTATGTGGGTGTTTGATATCAAGTGCGTAAAAGACGTTTGAATATGTTGTGTAGCCTACTACACAAAAAAATATTGATAGGCTACTCTTTCACATGGTGCTGGTTGGAAACAGTTAGGCTACAACCAAAATGGAGGATCTTCGACAGGAAGTTCCTAACCTAAGTATAAGCAAGGGAATTTTGAGATGGTGGTGGTTAGTCAGCGCTCTATATGGCTCTGGGTGTAGAAATATTCAAATTTCCCCTACTGTGATGACTCAATAAGCTAGATTTCTGACTAGCTCATGAAAGCGCATAGTTCTGACGTCAACCTCTCTCAACTAACCCACACAAACTCAATGCAGTTTTGTTTCATACCTGGATTGTTTGAATCAGCTTCAAAGACCCAAATGGAAGAACAAAACTACAAACAAATTGGAGTTTTGCATAATATGGCCCCTTTAACAGGCCTATATGTTATTATCAACGTTTGTCAAAATATAAAAGGTAATTACAGAAATATTCCAGTGTATTTTATATATTAAATGGGCCTGTCGAATGCCCATTGTAGTGAGTGACCACGCCACCTGAGTAGCAGTGTTCACCTTTCTGTTCCTTGTCAGTCTCAGTCTACAATTCTGCCCTGAGATTCATTACTGGTGATGAATATAGCACTCATCATTCTGTTCTGTATGAAAGGGTGGGGTGGTCATCTTTGTACAATTTGTACCTGCCTTAAGTAAATGTCTTTATTATTATCATTATTATCATTATTTTTTTATTGTTATTGTTATTGTTGTTGTTGTTGTTGTTGTTGTTGTTGTTGTTACTATTTTATTATCATTTACCTCCGCCAAGGAGGTAGCCTATATGTTTTCATCGGGGACCGGCGTCTGTCTGTCTGTCTGTCTGTCTGTCTGTCTGTCTGTCTGTTTGTTTGTTTGTTTGTTTGTTTGTTTGTTTGTCTGTCTGTTAGCAAGATAACTCAAAAAGTAATGAATCTGTATGGGGCATATTCAAAATAACTTTTGAATATGCAAAAGTTATTTTGAATAGGCTAAGATTGCCACTCATATCAAATTTGACTGTCAAACTCTGTTTGATGTGTACCCAGAATTTGACTAAATTGTGCACACATTTTAGTAAATAGGGCACATATTAGACTACATTGTGAACAGAATTTACTGAATTGTGCGTATGTTTTACTAAATAAAGGGACACCAGATTCTAATAGCTGTAGCAACATACTCCAACATTGTGTACCAATAAAAAGTATCTATCTATCTATCTATCTATCTGTCTATCTGTCTATCTATCTATCTACATATTGCCAAAAGTATTGGGTCACTTGCCCTGGCTCGCATACGAACTTCAGTGACATCCCATTCTAAATCCATGGGTTTATGATGTTGGTCCACCCTCTGCAGCTATAATAGCTTCAACTCTTCTGAGAAGGCTTTCCACAAGGTTTAGGAGTGAGTTTATAGGAATTTTTGACCATACTTCCAGAAGTCAGGTCACACACTGATGTTGGATGAGGAGACTGGCTCTCATCCCTTCGATTTCCCAGTTGGCCAAACTCTTTACGGATAAACAAGGTATGTTAGCGCCACCTTGTGGACGGATAAAGTTACGACTTTAACACAGCAACAGAGCTGCTGTTCTCAATTCCAATACCTTTGGCAGATGTAGGAAATTACTGTTTTTCTCAGTTGCTTTGGTGCATTTGTGGAATTATCATTAACCATTGCACAAATGTAAGTGCATTTATCAAAATCTATCACAAGCTGCATTGCATATTGGATTGCCTGCAAAAGCACATGCTTGAAATGCTCTGTTTATGTCTCAAAAGCAAGTATTTATACTATAGACTGTATACAGTCTGGTTTATACCAATGAAATTGTCAGTGCAATCAAAATAACAAGTTGTGATGCCATTGTTTATGTCAAGACAGTCAAACTGTTTTGACTTGTTGTCAATATGAGTTTACTCTGTAGGCTATTTGCTAATGAACAATGCGCAAGGCAGCACTATTTTCTATGTGGCTTAGCTATTTCAAACGTATGTAGGCCTACTCATAATTGCGTGTGGAGGGGGTTGATTGTAAGAGATGGGTAGTTTCAAAGTTTTCACTGTTGACTGACAATGAGAATATAATTAAGCAAATATAAAATATAACCAATAAGTAAAACACTCCTTAAGAGCTGTTCACCACTGATCTTTAAGTACATCCTGACGTTCCTGTCTGCCAGGTCACATGTAAGTAGCATTTTGACCAACATGAAAATAACAATTGAAAATGTAAAAAACAACATACATGTTGTCGTTCAAGATGGGGAGAAACTGGTTTATTGATGTGAACTAGTGATAAGATGGGATTTTGAACAACCAGTTTTGAGAATTTCAATTGTGATCTGAGAATGCAACTGAGCAGAACTGTCATGGCAGCATGTTTTATGAAGATGAGGGATGTAGATTATGTGCAGATCCTTTTTGATGCATGACAAACAACTATAAAGTGGAGGTGAGTCAATCCAGATCAGCTCGCCTTGAACTCCTTTGCATAATGGACAAGGAGATGAGAAGCCTATGCGTATATCAGGTTTGTTACTATTTGTTTCTCATGCAGTGATGTTTTCTCTGTTGGGGTGTTTGCGCCAAACGCACAAACATGGACTATTCACGGGTTTCGTTTGGTCCCTTTCCACACATGTGTATAAAATCAAGCACATAGAATCTGGATTATGAATGCAGACTGCATAGTGTTTTGTGTGAAAGGACCTGATGAAACCCATGAGCAGCCTACCTACGCTAAACAACAAGGAGTAGGCTATAGACATAGGCTAGGTCTACGCTGCGCGCCAGAGGTTTTTGGTGTCAGTCAGTGTCCACACTACACATCTGGAAGTTATCATTAGGCCTTTAATCACCAACACAGTTAGGCTACAAACACGCATGTGCAATATTCGACAAACAGGACGTAATGAACCGGTCAATCATCAATGACGTTATAGTGTGTCTGTCATACAGTCAGTATCAGTGTGTCGGCAAAACAAAACATTCCGCGGCTTGAGTAAACCTTGCGTGGCAGAGAAAAGGGTAGAGTATTTGCCTCAGGCAAGAAGACTAAACACGCATAGCCTACTCCGTTACCACTCTTCGATGGCACTGAACGGGAAAGTAGCAGTCGTTACCGGTGGCGCGCAAGGTCTTGGAAAAGGCTTTGCTGAAGTTCTTCTGAAACACGGGGCTAAGGTTGGTTTTTCAAATGGAGCCTATATGGATATTTGCCTTAGCTCATTGAATCCGGTATATGGTTAGTCTATGTCAATAATCTTTTACACAATGAGGAATCTGAATTCTCAGGACTAGAATGCAAATTAAATTTATTTGAATGAAGTCGTAAATAAAAAAAACAACATTATTTTCAGGTGTCGCTTTTTGATGTGAGTGAAGACTCGGGTAACGCCACTAAGGCTGCCTTTGACAAAGAATTTGGACCTGACCGAACTTTGTTCTGTGTTTGCGATGTGACCTCAGAAAAACACTTCAAAGGTAAACTGTTTTTTCTTACATTTTGAAGCCTTTGAAGTCAAGGTGGCAAGTCCTTTTAATCGAAGAGTCTGAATAGTTCTGGTCAAAAGGCTATTGTTTGTCAGAATGGAGAGCATGAGATGGCATTGTTACGAAAAAAAAAATAAAAAAAATATATTAAACAAAAAAAACAAAAAATGAATTGTATTTCAAGATCTATTTGACTTTTAGCATACAAACCGGTTTCCAACTTCACTGCATGGGTGGATTTAACATTGAGGACAACTTCCTTATAGCCTAGCCTACCTTCATCATCTGTCATTTAAGCTCTTTTGTAGGGCAATACAAAAGCTGGCACTTGAATAATTGTTTAGAAGTTTAATGATCGGTTGCGAAGGCTATGACTAATAAATGTGTCCTTACAGAAGTCTAACTTGAATGACAACTGAAATGGCATTCTACTTGTCATCTTCAAGAATGATAAGCAATAACAGTGCATATATCAATATCTGTATAATTGTGACAGGGAAGGCAGTCTTTGACAGTCAAATTTGATATCAGTGGCAATCTTAGCCTATTCAAAATAACTTTTGCATATCCAAACATACAGCCCCATACAAATGAATGGCAAAAGTCATGAAGAATTATGTAGCCTACTGGACACCTGAATGGCAATTGTGAAGCAATGCTGTGCATATTTCAAATGTTAATTTAAACTGGGCACTACTGAGATCTGCAAGACCTATTCAGTCGCTGTTAAAATGGTTTGCCAGAGATTTCCTTGCTTGTTGACTTTTTGGAGTCTAATCTTAACTTTAGAAATCATCATGAATCTGTGCCAAATCTTGACTCACAACTTTATCCCAAAAGACACCATTGTGCTTTTGATAATGCTTTTTGTTTATTGTTTAACCATACATAATAGCCTAATGTAAAATTTTAACCAGACATCAAACACGCAGAGGCAACATTTCAGTTCAGCTCAGCCCAGCCCTTATAAGCTAAGAGATTAGTGTATGGGGAACCACCTACCAGTGAACATGTAAAGAGATTTGTAATTATGAAGGAGACAAGTAACCAACATAGATGTTGAAATAGTTTCTTCTAGTAAGAATGTCAGTGCAGACATCTCCACCTGCCTTTCTGACAAGTGTATTGTTTTGAGTGTAGGACAACAGCAACATTGATTGACATAGAGTATGAAGGGCATCATAAATGACTACAGGGCCCCCAGCTGGGGCAGAACTGGCTTGGGCACCTACACCGTACACCGGCGTCCCGGGTTCAATTCCTGCCCCGTGGTCCTTTCCGGATCCCACCCCAACACTCTCCCACTCACTTCCTGTCACGTCTCCACTGTCCTATCACAATAAAGGCATAAAAAGGCCAAACAATATAAAATTTGTTTATATAAAAACAATATAAAACTTAAAAATGTGGTGGCTTCTGATAAAACCTTAGTCTGGACAAGTATCTGATGATGAATGATCCTGTTAATATTGTTCATTTACATTTCGTTTTTGACTGATACACAAAAACCTCAGTTCTTCATGTTAAAGTTGTTGTTGTGTGTTGTGGTTTTCCCCAATCTGGAAATAAAAAAGGTGATTCTTCCCACACAGATGCTTTCCAAAAAACCGTGCAGAAGTTCGGTGGCATTGACATCGTTTGCAACAATGCGGGAATCATAAACGAGACAGACTGGGAGAAAACTGTGGCCATCAATCTGGTACGACTAACGAGTTTCGGGTGGGGGTGACTAAGTATGAGACAGAGACTGGGATTTTGCCATTTGTTCATATGTTATGGTGATTCACAAAGCTGTTAATGCCATCTCAATGTGTTCATATGTTATGAATCACAAAGTTGTTCTTACTGTCCCATTTAGTTCATGTTATAACGATTCACATAGCAGTTTCTCTTCCCTATCTGGTTCCACATTTGTGAGTTGCTTTGGTTGACAGGATCTACCAATTGGCAGCAAAATTATGGAAATTATTCTAGACACCATTATTTTTTCCCTGTGATGAAATGCAGTGTCATTAGACAACACATGCAGAGATGACAAGATATTACAAAATGTTCTGTTCACCACCATTACACAAAACATCCTATAATGTCATTTGTCAACACTGCTAATTCAGAAAGTGGGAAGTGAATCTGGCAGATTTAGACACAGGAAGAAATCTTTGAAAGCTTCCTGTGATGCTTCTCCAATGGTCACTAAAGCCAGTCACTTCCTGATGACCGAGGTCAGGAGAGTAAACAAAGAACTTTTTAAAAATACAGATTTTTAATTTTCACCCCATGATCAGTTCAAGGAGAATTCTTTTATCATTATTTCAATTCTGTGTACAAACTCAAAAAGAATGTGTTGGAAACAACACAAACTGTGTTGTCCCTATCTAGACACAGAGATGTAGTTAAGAAAAGAAAAGCAACGCAAGTTGTGTTATTTTCAGCACATACTGTGTAACAAATACCAAGAACAGTATGTTGGAAACAACACAATCTCTGTGTCCCTATAATATATAGACAGTGAGATGTGTTGTTTTCAACACATTCATTTTGAGGGTGTACTGTATGTGTTTGGCCGGCGCAGTGCACATTTGACTGAGACATGTTTGCCGGCCTGGCACCTCCAGTAGCACAGGAGTGAGCGATCAAAGTGCACGTTTGAGACATGTCTGCCAGCCTAGCACCTCCAGTAGCACAGGAGTGAGCGATCAAAGTGCACGTTTGAGACATGTCTGCCAGCCTAGCACCTCCAGTAGCACAGGAGTGAGTGATCAAAGTGCACGTTTGAGACATGTCTGCCGGCCTGGCCTGATTAAAGTGCAGCAGCCGTGTCATCTGCAGATGCAAAGATGATTGGTCATGTGTGTCCAGTAAAACCTGTATTGTAAAGCTGACTTCCTGTAAACACAGGGATACACCTAAAGTCAAACTCCGCTGACGCAGGTGAGGTTCAGTGTGTGCATACCTGCGGGGTGACACACAGTAAATAAGGGTTACCTGTTAGACCACACCTGGTTTTTATGATGTCCAGGAGTGTGTGTCGCTGCATCGTCTTGTGGAGGGCAGAAGTGGAGTTCAGGGGGCATACCTGTAAATACAGGTGCACCTGTTTGAGTGATGGCGCACCTGTGATCTGACAGTAAGTGGTTGTTTTGTGTAGAGTGGCGTGATCAGAGGGACTTACTTGGCCGTGGATCACCTGAAGAAACAGAATGGGGGTAGAGGGGGCGTCATCATCAACATCGCCTCAATGGCAGGTGAGTGACACACACATACACACACACACACACACACACACACACACACACACACACACACACACACACACACACACACACACACACAATATACAAACACACGTGCATACTTAAGGTACACGCGACAAAATGATTCCCGGGGGAGAGTTGATTCAGACCAAGTTGTTGTTTTCCCTGCATTCTTTATCTGAAGTAAACACTGCCGTTGCTTCAGCACATGGTTGTTGGTATGTAGTTGTTTGTAGCACCAGTGGAGGAGGAGTTCAGCGGTAACTGGGAGCAGCTGGGAAAGAGAAAGCTACTGCCAATGGGTATCATGTGCTGAGCCATTGAACCATCCCAGTGGTGGAGCAGAGGAGTGGCACTTGGTAGACCACTGGGGTTGCCCCACGCACGCACGCACGCACGCACGCACGAACGCACGAACGCACGCGTTTTAATATTCCTGTTGCTCTGTGTGTGTGTGTGTGTGTGTGTGTGTGTGTGTGTGTGTGTGTGTGCGTATGTGTGTGTACTTCAAACTTCAGATTCTTTGAGGGCACATCTTGTTACCCTTTGGTTTTTGGTGAAGCAGACACACGCTCCAACAGCCTCCAGTCTGTCTGCTATCTCTTTTGATTTGTAATAAAATGTCACTAACCCAAGTCGTAAATTAAGATTTCAGACACTAATTTAGCAAATCGTTTGGGTTTAGAGCACAGGTTTTGTATTGAACATAAATTGAACAGAAATTAATTCAGCACCTATGTAATCTGGTAATCCAGTCGTCTAATTGGTAGGCTACTGTAATATTAATTATTAGGGCATGTAAGTGAAAGGTCTCTCAGAGTAGACATATACTGTATAATAATATAAGGGTTGGTGGATTATATGCCACTGTCTTTACTTTACATGGCAAATTGGAAGGGTCAAAAATGCGTTTATAACTAATCTGTTTGCAGAAATGGTCAGAGGTGTGTGTGTGTGTGTGTGTGTGTGTGTCTGCTGTCTACTTGGCTGCCGATGAGATCGTAACTCGCTTCATTCTCTTGGGCTCACCTGATTGGTAGAGACACCCCCAGGAGGAAGTGGTTGTGGTGGGTGTTACTGCACTGCAGTGGGCGAGACGGGCCTCTGGCCGCACTGTGTGGGCCAAAGAACTGTTGCAAGACCTACAGTAAGGTCAAGATGTCAGTAGCACTGCGGTTAGCGACTGTGGCCTTGCAGACATCTGCTGGGTAAAATGTGTTAGGAGGAAACTGGTCAGGGTGACAAACGGTGAAGTACAGCTCATTCAAGTGATTCAAGACATTCTGATATTACATTCACATACTTCTTTGGGAATTATCAGTTAAAAGGATATAGATATTTGGTCCTGCTGTGAACTAAATTACAGTGTGTGTATGTGTGTGTGTGTGTGTGTGTGTGTGTGTGTGTGTGTTTTAGGTCTTGGTCCTTTACCGACGTGTCCCGTCTACACTGCTACCAAACATGGCGTGGTTGGCTTCACCAGAGCCATGGCGGTAAGCATGAACAGTTGCACCCGCTGAACTGACTCTGAGAAAAACAAACATGTTTTCGCTACTCAATATTGTGCTGGGCTGTGTAATGGAGTATGGTAGCGCTCTCTGAAGCTCTGTGTTTGTGTACAGTGTGTGTGTGTGTGCAGTGTGACTGCATGTGAGTCTCTGCTGTTCACATGGTCTCAATGCAGGGTTTGCCTCTGTGTGTGTGTGTGTGTGTGTGTGTGTGTGTGTGTGTGTGTGTGTGTGTGTGTGTGTACCCATTTCTGCTTCAGATGGCCTCAGAGTATTCGGGCTACGGTGTGCGCCTCAACATGATCTGCCCCATATTTGTGCGGACGGAGCTGCTGTCCAGTCTGGACACGGAGGAAAGGGCTGGAGATTTCTACCACCTCAGAGACATCAACCAGAAACTCCTGGAGAAATTTGGCACTCTTGAGTAAGTCTATCTGCTGCTGCACACACACACACACACACACAAACATATTTAACAAATGTTTAGCTACATTTCTACAGATGGCGTGCGTATGTGTGTGTATTGCGCTTATGTCTGTGTGTGTGAGCGTTTGTGTGTGTGTGTGTGTGTGTGCGTGTGTGTGTGTGTGTGTGCGGCATGCACGTGTGTCTTCATGTACAGTATTTGTGTGTGTGTTTGCAGAGTATCTGATGTCACCAAGGCGTTTGAGAAGCTGGTTCTAGATGAAAGCAAAAACGGAGCTGCTCTCTACGTCAGAACGGAGGGAGCTGAATATGTGAAGTTTCCAACTGCCGAGGACACGGAGGAGAAGAGCAAACAGTAACATACTAACTCTCTCACTCACACACAGACACTCAGCCACACACATCGAGACACCAGACAGCCAACACAAGCCACGGAGGGGTTGATGTTAAGGAGATGGCAGTATTATGCGCAAGATGGACGATGTGTGGAGAGCTGGGTAGTGCACAGAGCACATTAAACATTCACTGTTTAAATTCAATCTTATAATGCCAAAAACCAAAGAAGCTATAAATCCAACAAACTGGTCAACACATGTCCAATAGGATTACATGCAAGTAAACGAAATCCAAAATTGAGTCGCTGTAGCACTTAGATAAACACCTGCATGATAAGTTGTTTTCCATAGTAAACAATTTCTTCTCTGTTTGCCTATGGTGTTGTTCCAGTTTGAGACCAAACTTCGGTCGATTTATAATCCAGCTGATCGTTGTCACAAAATACAGACATATCAACCAATTTTTCTTTTTTTGGTCAGAAATTCAAAATAACATATAACTTCCACACAGCCAGATGCTTCAAATTTACTGCTATATGTGCCTTTTTATGTAAATATACTGTATTATAATTACTGCAACTGAAAACTCCTTAGTATTTCAGACCAAAGCTTTTGGCTGAGAGCTCGCCTCGTCTCAGTTAGCAGCGGAGTTTTGTACCACACTAGACCACTGACTGAGGGACTTCAGATAAAGAACTGTGCTGCTTAGAGAGCATGAAATGGACTGGTGGCCCACACACCACCCTCACAGCATCTCTGATAGCTCTCTTCTTTTTCTCTTTCCAAGAAGTATCCCTGTATCCCTGTACTGTCATGACTGGGGCTTTTCCCCCTCGAAAGCAGGGCACCTGTAATTACTTGCAGTTGTGGCTTGTTGTTTTCATGTTCTTTTGGCCCGAAGTTGGAAGTGAGTCATTGCTTGAAGGGCTTGTTTTGATTAGCGTTTCCCAGAGAGGGACGTGGCCCACTGATGTTGTGCCCAGATGTTGTGCCTAGATGTGGCCTTCAGCAGGGCCCGCATGGTGCGCTAGGACAGAAACCATCTGGAGGTTTTTCATGGGCTCATTTAACGACCTCGGAAGGAGGAATGTCTACTTTCATCTTCACTATCTTTACCTTAGTCTTGGCTATCTTCACAAAGAAGCAATGGAAGAAGTGTGTGCTTGTTTCAGAAAAAAACAGAAAAACACATTCATGTAGACATCTTTGCTTGTCTAAACGATAGCCAGGTTGTGGTGACAATAACCGGGTTGATCTAATTATGTTATGTGTGTGATTGTATAATAGCCTCATGTTAGCATGTATGAGGACATGGACTGCAGGTTTATTAACTGTAGTCTCAATATATTAAATATATTTTTTTTACTATAAAAAGTGATGTACTTGTTAACATACTATGTAACGTCACTATTGCCATGTATTGGAAAGTTCTGAAATTAAAATAAAATTAAAGACTATTCTTCTCATTGGTCTGTCATTTTTATTGAGGTGTAAATCAAAAATGAAATTTCATTGAATATCTTCATGTCCAAAGAGAAAACATTTTTAATGTTACTTACGGTACCAAATAGCCACCAAATCCATCTGGATAAACCCACATTCACCTTGTTAACTGTTAAACCTTTGTCAGTTTTCAATACAAAATGTATAGATCTGAATTGAATGTGAACTAACTAAAACCTATGTTTAAAACCCTGGACTGAATCCGGTTAGTGTATGAAAATAATTTAAGACATCACTGGTTGGTTTGATGTATGTGCTGAATCATAACTATTTATCTGCTGTACAGTAATCAGTTTCACCAGTGGCTAATAATTTTACGTAGGTTCATTGTTTTTGGTTCTTAAAAAGATGAGTTTACAAAAGGTTGTATTTGTCACATTTTTTTATTTTTATTATTAAATTGAACAGAGTGTGATGTGCATGTGTGCTGTCTCTGTAATCGGACCTCAGAGGTCCACAGTGGGACCTGTTGACCCAAAACTGTACCTAAGCCAGCCAGAACCGGGCTGGCTCTGATTGGAGATCTGTGTGGGCATTGGCGTAAATGGGAATGAGAACCCAGACCAGGGGGGTATTCCAAGTACATGGTTTAGTGACAAACCTGGGTAAGTTAACTCAGAGTAAGTAGTAAACCTCCCAATAGAAGAGTTGCAAGGCTTTATTCCCCTAACGATGATGCCATTGGTTTGTTGTAGGAGGTTTAACTCTTACTCGTTAAGTTACGAGTTAACTTACCCAGGTTTGTCACTAAACCACGTACTTGGAATACCTCCATGACTCGAGTAAAGTGACTTCAAGAGCGTAGCCAACGATAACAAAAAACAAAACAAACATGCTCCAGTTTGAATCAATGGCTACGTGGCCCATGCGAGGCAGGCTATTCGAAGCGTAGAGACCGCACAGAACGCACAAATACAATCATGGATGTGCTTTTCATCAAAGGTAAACAAAAAACTTGAACAGAGAGAATACAGCAATCATAACAACATACCGATAAACAAAACAACCTCTTTGTTTTTGGGTTCGGACCTTGAAGAGCGGTTAAGCTTATTTTACATGTGAAACAGCATAATGGCTAAATTGGATTAAACTGACGCCTTTTTTTTTAAACATATATAAACCCAGAATGGCTTAAACATTAAGGTATAGTCGATTGTGACTATTTGTGCCTTTACCCCGTAAGGTTGATAATCTTGTGATAATAATAATAATAACAATAATAGTACAAAATGATATACAGTATAGACTTAAATATCGTCATTATATGGCCTTACTGTGTGCCTATGTACATAACGGCTGTTGCAGCGATGACGCATCAGTAGGCTGGTGAAGTGTCCGACGCCGCGGTCAACTACAAGTTCAGCCGGACGTTCCTGGGGTCCATCAGAACCGGCGCTGACGACTGGAACATGGTCCAGCTGTTCTCGGGCCGGTTCAGGTTTGGGTCCATCTGGTCGCGGAGGCGCTCGGACTCGGCAGGTTCGGGTGCCCGCGGGTCCGTCGTGCGGGGCCGGTTCTGGGCTTTGTTGAGATGGTCGGGCAGTTTGCGGGCAGAAGCGGAGGCCGCGGCAGAGGCGGTGGAGCTGGTGCCAGGGGGCATGGGTTTGGGCGGCTGGAGGCCTTTGGCGTGGTCGGGCATGTTGAGCTGCCCGCGCTTGGCCAGCTCTCGCTGTTTCCTGCCCCCGTCGCGGTCTCCGGCCAGATTTAGCCAGCGGATTATCAGCTTCTCAATCTCAGAGTCTGTGGTCTTTGTGTAGTGGGGATTTTTCCGAACACCGCCTACGAATAGCAAAACAAAGCAAAGCTAATGAATCAAAGAACAAATTATCAGCATTATCTTTCTCATTTCCAGCACATAGTTTTATTTGTACATTACATTGCCACTATATTGACCCAATACTTTTGGCAATGTGGTGTATATCCAGCCAGCTCATTCTATCCTCAGTGAACTAGGTTTTCAATTTGAATTGAACTGTTTGTTGAAATGTGCTGTTGTTCTACAGCATTTTGATGATGATGAACGTTGACTGTGAGAGGTATTCATGAATTTTAAAGGAGGTAGTGACTGATTGCATTTTGTTAAGAAAGCAATGCAAAGTGACACACAGTTTAGCTCACACAGTCTACCGGTATGGTTATGGTATGTTTTGAGTGTGTTTTGAGCAAGTGGGCAAGGACACATGTAGCCTGGGTGTTCCCATGCTGCCTTGCGCGCAATTTCATTCACGCTGCTAAGGCCCTAATTTTTGCCTGAGATAGGGGACCAATCACAGAACAGGGGGGAAAGCAAGACGATGGTGAGCTATGCACAAACGCATTTGATAGGCATCCGTGGCGCCCAATAAACGGATCTGGGCATTTTTTCAAATACGAGAAAATGAACATTTGTTGCCAGACCACGTCTCATATGAGAAGTGGTAGGCGCTAGCCAGGTTAGGACACATGAGGAAACTAATATTGACATCTAACTGTAATAAAACAATGTCAACATCTCACTGTAATAAAATAAAGTCAACATTTCACTGTAATAAAGACAAGTGCAGGATGCAATGTTATGGTCTCTCGTCTACTCTACTCACGTATGATGACAGATTTGAGCAACAGGGAGCTGAAGGCTCGCTTGTCGTTCACTCCTTTCCAGTTGAGCTGTTTGCCCAGGTTGTTATGAATCAGTGTGGACATGATCTTCCACACTGTGGTCTTCAAGTCCTTGCCGCCAATGGCTCCAAGATATGCAATCTACGGAAAGACAAACGCAGTGTGTAAGAGCAATGTTATTGTCCTCACACACACGCACACGCACACGCACACACACACACACACGTACACACACACACACACACACACACACACACACACACACACACACACACACACACACACACACACACACACACACACACACACACACACTGTATTATAGTGTAGAGTTAACCCATGTTAAAGGTATTTATCACCATTTTGGTCTTGGCCAGAGTGTGTATGTGTTTAGCTCACCTCACCATTTTGACTTTAACAAGTGTGTGTGTGTGTGCGCGCGTCTGTGAGTGTGTGTGTGTGTGTGCGTGCGTTCGCTCTGCTCACCATCTTGGTCTTGGCCGGCGTGTTGGCCGCGTTCTCCAGCCAGACCTCCTGCTTCTCCAGCTCGCGCAGGTCCATGAGCGGGTAGGAGATGTCCTGCGGCATCTCGGCCGGGTCCTTGGAGGCGTCGCCGCCGGCGCTGCGGGTGTTGACGCGGCCCTGCAGGATGTTGATGATGGTGTTGAGGGCCACGGCGTGCTGCATCTGCTGCTGCCGCAGGGACTCCATGATGTTCAGCAGGTGGAATTCTGCTGCTGTGGTCAACCAGCGCTTAGCGGTCAGGTCCTCATCGACACAACACAACTGTTACACCCACCTCAGTCTGCCCACCCTGCAACGCATACGTTTCTCTTTTGCTCTTACCGCGTCGTGTCCCTATTCTTAGCCTGGTTCCCTGTTATTTGATGGGACATGTCGGTGTGCGAGACGTGTCCTAATCCGATGGCATTAAGAGGGCCTGGTCATGGCCTGACGTGCGGGGGAGAGAGTAGCCTGTTTTGGGTTCTATTTGACAAGTTTGATTGTTTTGTAAATTCACATTATGAAATAAACCCTTACTGTAGATGCTTCTTCGTGGCCCTTCAGCGTTTTTCTTACTATTTGAGCCAGTAGTAACAAAATGGGGGCTAGTTTAAATAGATGTCGAACATGGAGGTTTGGTAAATCTAGTGATAGAAAATTAATTACAGTTTTTTTCAATCGCTAACAAGCGTTTGTCCATTCATTTGACACATTTTCAAGACTCTAAACACAGACTCTCACCTACAAAACACAATTGGCCAAATGGATAACTTTCCTCTCAAAAGCACATTCCATGTTGTTGCACCACATTTTGTTACACTAACTCGTCATTTCTCTGCACACACTAACTTTACCAAAACACTGGAAACCTGACTCAAAATGAAGTTATTTTGTCAAAGAATGAAGCTTGTTTTCACTTCACAAGATACATGCAGTCAATCAGAGTACACTAGGTTTCAAAATACTGGCTACTGTTGACATTACACAAACTGCATAGACTTTTATGTTTCAGTTTTACAGGTATTTGCATGCAAAACATGCAATCCAGCATTTTTACACTAAATTTCTTGGTTGGGAACTGTATGTCCAAATGTAATGTTCACATTCAAATGCATTCCAGTAAAAAGCAAATCTTTTTTTTTTTTTTTACTGTTCACTAGGCCTACAGGAGGTGCAGTATAAATACTGTTTACAGTAGACTATGATAGAACAGAAAAAGTTTTACAGCATTGCAGTGAACAAAATATCCATGAAACACAAGAGCATTCTGAAAAAAAAACAACAGCAAAAAGCCCAGCTAAAAAGGGGGTGAACAAAAAAAAGCACAATATTACTGTGTCTAATCTCTGCACCTGCTCCTCTCAGTGCTCCTGCACCTATCACTGCATCTCTCACTGGGCCTGCTCTTCTCTGGGCCCCTTACTCTTACTCTTCCTCGTCCAGACATTACAGTATTTGTCTGTTTCTGTTTCTGCTTCCAAAAACATCACCTCCTCTTTTTATTGTGTAAGTGTCAATGTAATAGAGAGAAATAACCCCTGCCACTGAGTCTAAGATAGACTGGAATCAGCTGTGGTTGGCCCAATTTACCCAACATAAATCATCTGTGTGTCAATTATTCGATTGTTTGTTTATTATCAGCTGAGATAGATCGCTTTTGAATTGATAACATTGCAGAAGCAGAGGTTTTTATGCTGTATCTGAGGTTTGGATTATTGTTTTAACTATTGTGGGATGTTGTGTGTTAACATTCGAAAATAATACAAAAACGATCCATTATTTTGTTGGGAGGTATAGTTTGTCAGTTAAGAAAATGTAAGCATTGTGAACATGTATTCACTGACAGCATACTGTGTGAAAACAACATGAAATGTGTGAATGGTATGGCCACAAAAGACAGATGTAGTGCTAACTGTGTTTAGAGTTTTGAAAATGTGTCAACTGAATGGACAAACGCTTGTTAGCGATTGAAAAAAACTGTAATAAGCCATAACTGTTTGTTTAGGCTCATACTGTTATTTTTTAACAGGTCCGTGGCTAGAGCATTAGTCTCGGTGCACCACATTTTGCCATTTTCTTCTTCGTCAAGGTCTTTTGGTTAGAAGTATTGATCTCAGTACTTTTGAGGCTCCGTTACTAGGGTTGGGACTTTAGATGAATTTTCATGTTCGACTAATCATACCGTTATTGAACAATTAATCGATTATTTGCTAAATCATGACGTCACATGGCATTCAGAGCCGTGTAAACATTTGCCCCCACCCATCACTCTACATGTCCAACACGCACACAATTGATATTAACGATGATATATGTATAAAAAAAAACCTTTATCAAGAAATAAGTTGTTTACAACAAGTTGTAAACTTTATTTTACAGGGCATTATGCCATCCGACGTAGGTCCTATATGAACATGTAGGCTAGCGATTGCAACGCTCACTGGTCATCTCCGGTGCTGGTTTAGTTTATGGTCGGATGAACATTTTGTTACCTTGCCGGTCGGCCCGTTATCTTATCACTTTTAACTTCACTTGCCGGCAGCTTGTCGTTCAAACATGGGTTATCCTAGTGGTATATTGGTGATGAAACAATTAAGAGGCTTGAAGAATACCAGTTTAATAGGCTTCTTTTCGTTTAACATGGAGATGCTTCACAAAACATGTTCTCCCGCATTCATTAACATAACACACACTTCTCTAACTCTCGCACTTCACGTTGTTCTAACCACAACACTTCCTGCTTACGTTTTACTAGGTACCCCGTTCCCATGAGCCCCTAAATAAAGCAGAGGTCCAGCACTTCTCCTCGCTCGCTTCATCTCTGCTTGTTTTTGTCATGCGCGCAAAATACCGGAAAATGTTGCTGTTCTCATATTGCGTGAGACTAAAACAATTATTCATTAGGCATTTATTTTATTCGAATAAATTCTTAACAAACATTATTCGATATTCGATTATTCATTAACAACCCTATCCGTTACACAAGGTTGTGCTATACTCTCTGAGTTGGTATGGGGGGAGGTTGAGTTGGGAGCCTGCTCTGCTCTCCCTGTTGATGGGTTGTCTGGAAATAATCTGGCTGATGGACGTGTTTGGCAGAGTAACTGTCCTCATCTGAGGAATGAGACTAATGACGGTTCAAAAGAGTTCCCTAATGTGTTTGCTGCTTGTGCTTTGACCTGCGCCGCCAGACATGTTGTGGTGAAGGCCCTGCAGGCTGAGACAATTGCAGGAAAAATACTAGGTTTGCCTCAGGTTTTCCATTGACTCTCTCTCATGACGATCTAGTTAAGGGACAGCATGCAGATCATTTGCTATGTTCATTGTTTGAACGAGCTGTTCCTTCTGAGTGTTTTGAGAGTATGGCTCATGGTTGTTCTGTTCAAGATGGTTTGCTAATGAGAAAATGGACACCCTTCACTGACATTATAGTGTGTGTTTGTGTGTGTGTGTGTGTGTGTGTGTGTGTGTGTGTGTGGGGGGGGGGGGGGGGGGGTGCGTTTGAGCTATCGACGTGGTTCAAACACTAAATAATCAGGCCCGATCCGGTGTAGGTTGCTTGTTAATGTCGGATGGCTGCCGGTTGTCGTTTTTCCGGTATTCCCGTTTTTAGACCCTTGTAGTTCCGCCATGCTCCACCAGAGGCGTTTCCCCATTGAAATGAATGGGGGACTGTTCAGGCGTTTACATCACTGCCCCCTGGTGAGCAAGCCCACTCTTGCAGCTCCTCCGCAGAGATGCACATTTCTAGTTTGTCCTTCTTGTTTCTCTGGTGACACCGCAGATAATGGTGTCTTGGGTGCACGCTTGCACAATTCTGAGACTTGTGCAATTCTTGGCTGAGGTCAAGCGTGTTGCGTTAATCCATTTAATTCATGAGTTTCCTATTCTCTTTTCAGACACTCTGAATCAGACATATTTGCTGGAACATGGTGTAGGGGTTGGAGATGTTTCCCCAATCAGCACACTGACGCAGAAGTACAGTGCCTTCTCGACAATGGTCTGGCTGAAGGTTCAGCATCAACACTTGGGGTGGGCACTTGGATTCTATTAGAGCCCTGTTCCAGCCCCCTTGCCAAGGAAAAGTGTGCCTCATGAATCGGTCAGGCTCTAGTTGTAGTACAGGTTTGTGGGAGGGGCGTACAATTTATATTTCCTTTAGGATTAGCATGTTTTGAGGCTTTATTTGTGGTTGTGATGTTTTTATATAGAACAGCCTCCAAGGCTCGTGTTTAATGGTTAAGGCAATGCAAATTTTCATTCATATCTGTGTTTGTGTCTTGTCCCTATTCCAGGCAAGGTTCATTATGTTAATTGTAGGACGTGCTGACACGCAAGATGTGTCCTAACCAGATGACATAAATAGGACCTGGTCATGGCGTGACGTGCGGGGGAGAGTGGCTTGTTTTGTGGTCTATTTGATTCTTTAAGTTTGATACTTGTTTTGTAAATTCATGCTATGAAATAAACCCGAGACGTTTATTCGTCACACTCTCTCCTGCGTTTTTGTTACTATGTGAGCCAATAGTTACAAACACTCCTAACTAACTAATCCTACTAGCACCTCACTACCTAGTCCCAAAAGGTTTTCACTTAATAGTCCTAAAAGGACCTCACTAACTAGTCCCAGAAGTGCCTTGCTAACTTGTTCTGAGAAAAGCTCACTAACAGGTTTTGTGTCCATTTGAAAAAAATCTGACGATTATTTATGACCTTACCATTGCATGGAATTTGGTCCCCACGTCCATTCCGGAAAGTCATGGATGTTGAAGAAACTTCAGTCTCTGTAAAAACAAAGGGGGTGTTATTATTAGGGCATTAGATGGGTCCTGTGTAAACGTGTGTGTGTGTGTGTGTGTGTGTGTGTGTGTGTGTATCCTTACCTCTGCAGGCGGTAGGAGCTGCACACTCGCTGCTTCTTAGCTCTGAGCCTCCAGTAGGAGGCTGGTCAGGAGTAGTCTCTGGGGAGAGGAATAGAACATGCTGACACCACTGAAGGATGATCTGAGATTTAAGACTTATTTAAAATGTAATTTTATTATTTTATTGTTTTTATTTTTGCACACTTCTATGCAACAGTCATCAAACATTCTAGCATATCACAATAATTTGTTAGTTGATTAGTTGGTTAGACAGAAAACTTTCTTATTGCTTGTGATGAAATTGACTCAAACTAGCATTGTCTTTATGCGAGTGCCACAGACAACGGTAAAAGAAGCATTGCATAAATACAAACGATGACCACAGCCTGGACAGAACAAAGACAGGTCCATGGATAACTATACTAAATGCATTTGGGCAACAGTGGTGTTTATTCAGAGGTGATACAAGATTAGTACCGGACAGAGCAACGTTTTGATTCTATGTGCATTTGTGGTACCGTAACTGGTGTTCTGTAACTGGTATTGTAGTGTCCTCTCCTTTGGGTTAAACTTTACTGAATCGTGTGATTATTAAAGTAAAACATTAATGTGCAGACATAGAGCGATTTATTGTGTTAACAACAGCCTCAAACTGGTCTCTATGGGTTTTCTAAGGGATTTAAAGCCTACAATATGCTAATGAGAAATACAATGGCATCATCCACATATATTGTCTGGACGTTAAGCAGGTGCGTCATATTACTAATGCCGGGGGAGTGTGTGTATGCCACTGGGCTGTGCTCAGGTAAATCAGGCAGCTAGGTAAGTTAGGGCAGAGTTATCATACAGGAAGTGTTCTTTTCACATGATGAGGATGGAATGGAGGTCGAAGTGGGTGACAGTCAGGAACCATGTAGTCAATAGAATACTCCTACTACTACTACAGCACATCACCACGTCTACCTACTGTAAGGGCACGGCCAGGGGTGGTGTGGTGTGGGTGGGTGGGTGGAGGTTGCTCCTACGGCTGGCAATATACTCAGTTTTAACTACGACTATGTGTGCGCACAACACTGTTACACCTGCAGCACTAGTTAGATGCTAGTGAGAGCACCTACACAAACTATACCAACAGGGGGCAGGCCAGAGTTCAACAGCCCTGGACAGAGTGACAGGTCTCAATCCTCAGTCAGGTGTTGACACTGCACATTCTACATTCTATATAGTATACTGCCCCCTCTCTCTGTGGTCTATTATGGTATTGCACCTGGCATACACATTGACATTAATTAATAAATTAATCATTATTAATTTGTCTTTCAGTTCAGTGTAGACACTTCAAACCAAGTTAACTCTAATGGTTGAAAAAAGTTAATTTATGGGGATCATCTTGCGCACACATACACATAGTTAAAAGTGAACTATATCAACACTCTAAACTGTTTACATACCTCAACGGTGGCAAAGACATTCCTCTCTTCTTCAGCCAGAAGGGGGGGCGGGTGAATATGAGGGGGAGCAGAGGGGAGGGGGCGACACGTGTTCTCTAAATTTTAGGAAACCTTCAGGAAACCTTCTCTTCTATCAATTTCACTACAAATATCTCAAATGTGGTTGTGGCTGTGAGGCGAGTTTAGCGGTGAGGTGATGGTTTTACCTCTACAGGTGGTGGAGGCTCCCCAGTCTCGGTTTCTGGACTCAGTAGGCCCAGTGGAGGTGTTATCAGAACTCAGCTCTGGGGAAGGAGGGACGGAGGGAGGGAGGGACGCACAACACACACCAGCGATCACCAAACAGGGACAAAATAAGGAACAACTTGTGCACTTACAGTAGTACATAATGTACAACTAGTACACAGCACCCATTTCATAGTTATTTATTTACCTCCGCCGAGGAGGTTATGTTATGTCATCAGAGTTTGTTTGTCTGTCTGTCTTAGCAAGATAACTCAAAAAGTTATGGATGGATTTTTTGATAAAAAATTTCAGTAAAGGTCTGTAATGACCCAAGGAAGAAACTATTACATTTTGGGAGTGATCCGGATCACCGTCTGGATCCAGGAAGCGCATGGCGGAGGTCTGCGCTCTCTGAGTGCTTTTCTAGTTAATACTGATACTTCCCTCTGCTCAACCAAAAAGCGCAAATTTTACCTATCAGATAATACAAGATAACATATCCTGTAAACATTTTAGAATATTTGTTCAAAGGTATTTTCTGACAAGGTAAATATTGAGTATCCCTAGACACTTTGGGCTTTTGATGAAGTTTTTCAGCAGCGCAGTTTTGGTGTTACCTCTGCTAGATGTTTCCAAGGACCAACCCGTTGCCACAGGACCTTGCTGATGCATGATCTCTGGAAAAACAACAGCAGAACAGTACGAAGTACATTTAAGCACAGTTCCCATTGGACACCCAGATAACATGGATGTTCATCACAATCATTCAGTTCAAACTGGCGGTTAATTCTGAGTGTGTTGTCACAGGCACTGGAACTCATGTGTATGGACATTCTGATGCAAGTTGTAAATGATGTATAGAAGGCCGGCGCCCACTGGACCTGGTGTTCAGCAGTGTGGGCTTGACGAACAGTTGCCTAACCCTGTGCGGCTGCCACGCGGCACACGTCTCTAGTGGGCTTTGCTCGGTTAAAAACAATGGAGTTCTATTTTTTATTCTTGTCGCGTCGCACCGCGTATGTGTCCGGTGGGCGCCGGCCTTAAGTGTTGATGAAGGTGACTTTAAGTGCTTTTAAGAGTGTTTCGCGATAAGAGAATGTTCTAGCATGTCTATCCACCTCTGAAGGACGTCAGTGACTCCCATGCACTGGTCCCTGTGGCTACGCTCTGCTGCTCATGTTGTATCATTCCTGTCAAAGTGGTAAATAGTATGGTTTAGCATAGCATAGCAGGGCACAGCAGAGTAGAGCAGAGCATACAGTAGTGTCCTGTGCATGAGCCGCATTGTATAAACCGCAGGACAATGTTTTAAACAAAGCTCAAGACATGTATTAACCGCACCTGCAGTGCCCAATAGCCATAAATAAATGTATTCCCATGTATAGCTGTCCGCATGTATTAACCTCAGAGCTGAACAAATTTTGCAAAATCAATGTACAAGTCTCGGTTAATAATCGAGATGTAATCAAAATCCATTTTGGCCCCATTAAAATCATGTATGTATTACATAGTAGAGTAGTATATATTCATGTTGCCCACAGTTTGCTACAGCAGCTGTCTTTCCCTCCCCCTTCCTCCATACTCTCGCATTCTGAGAAAAAGGAAAATGTACTGCCAATATTTGATCAGTTGCCCAATTTTCTGCTACAAATTAACAAGAAAATGACAAACACAACAGATATTTGGGTCATGTAAAGTCTCAAGGGTCTCTCCTGTACTGGGTTTGACTAGCCCGGGGTGAACCCAGACAAACCTGTTAGGAAATCTTAAATTTGCTCTGACGGTCTGTCTGAAAAAGATCCCATTGAACCTGTCTGGGTTCACCCAGGCTAGGGTTTGACTTAAGCTGATCCAGTGGCGCCCTCTAGTGTGTAAAAGCTGTATTGCTTTTTACCTCTGAAGGATGTTTGTGAATCCCAGTCCCTATTCTCCAGTATGGACCGTGCAGCTGTTATTGGAGCCAGTTCCATGAGCATATCTGGTGAAATATGACACTCATATTAATAAAATAAATGCACTCTCATACACAGTTTTCTAATAGACACTTTTCTTGTTCACAGACCAAAGTAGTGTAACATGCTAATAAAGTCATGACTAAACTCTTAAATTATGTTGAAGAATGTTTAAACACACGCTTTGCAATGCTACTATTAGTAACACAGAAGCGTCCCTCAGTTTAGAGTAAGTCACAACAGCTTTGGCAGCAGATTTGGTGAACACCATTGGCCGGAGTTCTCTATGAACAGATGACGTTTAAAGATGCTGTGTGCTTTTACCATGGTATGAGGCTATTATGTCGTCAAATAAGGTCAGAGGGAGACTATGCCCTCTGAGGTGGAGTTCAGGGCCTTTCACTTAAATATGCTGTTGTCTCTCGTAACTATACTTGTGTCTTCAATCCCACTAATGCTATGGCTTTCCTGAACAGTCTATTCAGTGCCGGGGGAAACCACCAGCTGTCTGCCACCAGCTCAGTGATTCAGGAGAAGTCTCAACCACCCAGAGAGATCTGAATACAATGTGGATGGAAAATATTACAGCATTAACCACACTTGAAGTTTCTAGGCCAACCCAAATGACTCCACAGAGTGAAGGACTCAAACGAGGATTGAAGTTTTGTATTAAAGTGCAACAATATGCAGATGTTATGGGTGGTATATTTGTTATGTTAGTTTGTGATGCAATTGTAAACCAGTTTTGTCTCCAGTCTGTGAATCTATTACACATATCTCTGACAGTACAACACAATTGAAATGAACTCAGGTTAAAGGGAACTGAAATTAAAGTATCCATTTAATTCCTCCATGTTTCTGGCTCTGTGAGACTACTGCAGCAATGACTGATGGAGCTGGTTGAGATTCATGTGATTTGGCTTTTAAAATGATGCATCTAAATGGCGTGGATAGGTGTGCCACCTCTGAAGGAAGAGGGCTCCCAGCTGCAGCAGGCGGCCTCTGGCGTCTGGGACGGCCTTGCAGTCTTTTCATGCATGGCGTCTATGAGGAAGTACATTAGTACTAAGGGTTAGTCCAGCATGCTTGGCCAACACGACAAGTTATTTAATAAAAAATAAAATACCTTCACAGAATTTCTACACAGATTTGCGCAACAGACTTCTGAGGCTGTGCATCAATTTGCAGTCCAGTCCTTGCTGCTAAAAGCATTGAAATAATCAAATGCAGTTGTCAGGGTGTGTATTTGACAGTATTGGGTGCACTGAAAATACTGATGCACTGTTGGACATGGGCTGTGTCCTGACAGTGAATTTAGCCATGTGCTGGTGGATAGATACAGTTAAATGTTTGCGAATGCTAGTAAATGGAGTATGGTCCGGTCAGGATGACCATTACAAAGAAATGTCTCTGTGTTCTCAATGTGAAACTGAATACTTAGTCAAGTAGCAGTGATTAGCACACCTGTAGATGTCACAAAAGTTTAAGATGTACTGTCTATGTGTGTTGTACATCTAAGTCCTCCCTGCTGATGGTAGTTCAATGTACTGCCTAATTAATTGCCTTAAGTCAGCTAAAATTTACTGAAATATACTTGAGCTACTGGTACTCAATTCAAATATTTGTTTGGCCTTAAATGGATTTAGTAAATACATGAAAAATTAAATTATTAAGTAATTTGTTTCCTCATACATTTTCAGTTAGTCTGACTGGGTTTACAGTGTAGACGGCATGTATGTAAACATGGTGCATTTTGTCATTAGGGTGTTAGATGTTAGTTTATATACTTATAAGCAAGCAAATCAGCAAGCTCCCATAATCCCAATCATTATCCAGGTGGGAAGTGTGCATTAAATACGAAACTAAACAAATGTGCATCAGAAACAACTCTGTTTCAGTGAAATGCTTACACGCATGAGACAACTACAATATCTATGTAACGTTTAGTCAAAACATGTATCTAAAAGGAACAGGAAATACTAATCCTAATAGAGTCTACAGGTCATTAGATTGTGCTGTGGATTCAGCTCTCACCTCGTGTGGATGTTTCCTGGCCCTTCCGTACAGAGCTGGTCCTTCCTGCTGTCATGGGCGTCTGTTCAGGCATCATTGCTGTAAACAACAGACACTCAAAATGTAATAACGGCATACTGTGATGCCTTTAAATACCTCATCAGCTTTTATAACATGATTGTATTAAGTGATTTTATTCTCATCCATACTGTACAAGACTGGCATTAGTGTGTCGGACAATTAATTAATTGTTACAATTGGCAACCAAAACCTCATGCCCAGTTGCCAAGGTGGCAAAGCTGGCAACCACTTTTAAAAGTCAACGTTTAGCCTTGGTGTGGGAAGTCGTACCGAAGAAGTGTGGTGACGGGCTAACGTAGGAAGTAGGGAAGGCTGCGGTAGAGGCCATCTTCTTGAGCTTTTTACTGCGCTCCTCCTCGGAGTCCTCCAGCTCCAGAAGCCTAGGAGACATAACACGTAGCATGTCAGCCAAAGCCATTACATACCGACTGTTAGGATAGGATAGGGTCACATGGTAGGAAAGGATAGCCTTAGTATTCGACTGTAGTGTTAGGATAGGTTACTGTATGGTCACATATGGTAGAAAGGGATAGCACTGACTTGTCAAATGGGGCTTCAGTGATGTCACTACCTGTGGCTAATTGATTGATGAAAACATGTCCTCTCCCTGGAGCTCATAATTAGCCAGGCCTTTGGGAGTGGACTAGCGGCCTACAGTACCTTCCACTCAAGTGTGTTTTAGATTTTGCTATCCTCACAACAAACTGAACTTAACCATGATGCTGATAATGGAACTCTTGAAACGGGCTGTAAGGTTCTATCTGACCTTTTACTGACATATTCTTACTCTGTGACACCTTAAGAAGGTGAGGTGAGGTGTTTCTTCAAAACGTAAATAGATCCTTATAATTACTATTCTAAGGGGACGATTAGCTTAGTTTAGAGGCCTCTGCTGAACACAGACACATACTGCATATATCAGTCAAAACCTTTAGTGTGTCAACCAAACACTGCATCAGCTATAGCTAACTCAGCCAATGATATGCTGATGTAAACATAACCTTAATAAACTCTACAGTAGCAGTCAGAGTTGGCCAAAAGTCAAAAGACTAGATACAATATTATGCTACGGCTACTACTACTGTTACTACTAGTATCACATCATGATCTAACAGGCTGATTTACTTGTCACTTGGTCTTCTTTTTTTGCTTGTGCCATCATCTTCTCCTTCTCTTTGGAGGTCTGAGTTGCTGCAGGTCATGGCCCTCTTCAATTTCATTCTAGCTTCTTGGTATGAACCTGAAAACAACAGGAAGATTTAAATTCCTGTCAAGATCATCAGTGATGGCTCTATGGTAATGTAATGACATTATAGGGTGCCTTTGGAGTGGGGTTACCTGCTTTGGACAATTCCCGCACAGCAAAGCAAGACCAGTCGGACTTAGGCTTCTCCCTTCGTTGAATGGCATTGTTTATCTTTAGGTCGTTTTTGTAGTTTGGCCACCATGTTATTCCGTTGTCATACCAGTCATCAGGAATTATGTTTAAGCAGCTGGTGTCTGTGAACTCAACTAATCTGTACATTTCCGACTGATGGCAACTGCAATAGAGACCAGAAAATGTTAGCAGTCGGTAGGCTATACTTGAAAATCTACAAACCAGAAATCATGGTCAGGATGAAATATGACATCCATCAAGAGAACACAGCAAATAAACAGGAAAACACTGCAGAAATTATGGGTGTGTCCTGCAGATGGAAAACTTGGGCAAAAAAAATGCATTCAAAACACACTTGATTTAGATAGATATCAGTTGATGTTGAAATACTGACACTGCATGCACCGGGGGGGAAATATGTGAAATGTAAAAGCTAATGTCAGTCAGTGCATGTTTTGAAACCAACTGAATCTCTTTTCCCCAAAAAAACTATGTAAGACAATTGCATAGCCTACACCATTTCTACAACAGGCTCATTTGTGTCAACCAAGGTCTATGTAAGTTTTGATCAGATGATGCGAAAATTGACACCAGGTCTTAGAATAACCTCGTCTGTGACAGATACATCACAAACACAGTATATAACACAGTATGACTGATCTGTATTGTTTAGTAAAGCATGTGAGATCTAGTTGTGGTCGAGTTTTTGCCAAAGATGCACCATCCTACTAAGACACCTACGTGAATAACAGCGTACACGGCGTTGCATGTCACGGTAATACAGGTGTTAAAACAACAGGTCGACTGCTTGGGCCAAACACGCTGTCATGATCGTATTCAATCTTCTTGTCAATCGAGGCATCGTTGTCATCTAATAGGGGAGAGTGTCTGCGGACAGGTTGTGCGGTTGGTTTGCTACTGACCAGACTAACTTACATCTGACTACTTTGTGATATGCATTTAACGTTATGCTTAAAAGGTAATTAATTGGGGGTGTTTCCCGACAGATAGCAGCTACATTATTGTATGTCTAACCCATGACAGCTCATACTTGTGTTAAGTCCAAGTTAATTAGCTTATTAATTAGCTGGGCAGATCTATAACCGTAATCTCACTGAATTTTAGAAAAACCTTCAATGGCTAAATACTGTAAAGGTATGTCAGTGTAGGCTACTCACCTCAGAATGCACTGCAGATTGATGAAAACTGTTACCGATAACAGCTAGCTACCAGGCTAGCTAGTAGGGCTGCTTTTGGTGCTACCCTAACTTACCTTTCCAATTATCTGACGTTATCTGGATTTCTAGCTAATGCTAACTAAGTTACCCACCTACTTCTAACCTTCCACTGACAATGTAGCCACTAGCGTAACCATTTCAACAGGCCATTTACATAACGTTACGATTTTACCTCAATATATGGCGTCATTTCAAATTACAGCGAACATAGTACATAAATGACTATTTCAGAATCCAGCTTGAGAATAAAGCTAGCTTGCTAAGTAGCTCGCCAGCTAGTTGAGCAAGCGGGCTAGCTTGCAATGCAAACCTACAACTAAACCAACACAGAATTACATCTAGCGAGTGTCAGTCAAAGACGAAATAGTGAGATGCCTGCACCTATGCTAAAAATAAGGATGCACAAAACCATGAAGTCCCCAGCTAACGTTACCGTCATCAAGGTACCAGGGCTGAAGATACTGAAAACTATGGGAAACGAGCTAGCTAGCTAGCCAGGTTGTCTTATTAGCTACCTTTACAACAAAGGGTATACTCTGGTATGCGTTGATGCTATTCCAGAGTAATGACAGACTGCAAAGGATTGGCGAAAAATTATTACAACCCTCTCTGTTAGGCATACAGCTGGTTAATGAGCATTCTCTTACTATCCATACATAGTGTATTTGCCCTTATTGTATACATAATGTATGTAATTCTTATCTCCAATTATGTCAGTTAATGAGTTAGTTATGTGCAGAAATTCCAAACTTTGTACCTGATGTGGCAGGCAATTTCAAGAATTTGAATTACACCTCAACAACTGATGAAGTTCATAGCCCTTTTAAAATGGTCAATAACTTCCAAGAGTGTTGCATTGTTTTTGCTCACATTACCTTTCTGCTCAGATTACCTCTAATAATGACAGACTGCAAAGGATTGGCGAAAAATTATTAGGCTACAACCCTCTCTGTTAAGCATACAGCTGGTTAATGAGCATTCTCTTACTATCCATACAAGTGTATTTGCCCTTATTGTATACATAATGTATGTAATTCTTATCTCCAATTATGTCAGTTAATGAGTTAGTTATGTGCAGAAATTCCAAACTTTGTATGACATGATGTGGCAGGCAATTTCAAGAATTTGAATTACACCTCAACAACTGATGAAGTTCATAGCCCTTTTAAAATGGTCAATAACTTCCAAGATTGTTGCATTGTTTTTGCTCACATTACCTTTCTGCTCAGATTACCTCTAATAATAACACACACACACACACACACACACACACAATGTTATAATGCCTCACCTGCACAACTGGTTGTAGGCTAGTCTTAACACATGCATTGCATTGCATGCATTAGGCCTACATTGTTTATATTCGTGAGTTTCATCAGGCCCCGTGTTTAATCAAGCACTGAATACAGACTGCATGGTGCTTACTATTTTGGATCATCTGCTACACTGAAGATTACACACACTGGATCACATCACTCACTCCCTTGACCACTAGGCTACTATGGGAAGTCAGTAGCACCCCAAAGCTTATATGTCTCTGTGTCTCAGAGCAGCTACTTCATTGGTTTGTGAGACAACCTGAGACCACAGCCCACATGTTTTGCCCAGAATACCTTTTTCACAGCAGTCAATTTGACATGAGATAGGCCTACTAGGGCAACCATAGGCGACAATAATGTTAATGAAGAAAGTGTAGCAGAATCAGAACCTTAATTAATGTCATAGTAACACTTGGGCCTGAATGTATTTAACATCAAACACGAGCTGTGTGAAAGGTCCATTCAGATTTGGACAGGCCTAGGTGCCTACAATATCAAGTTTGTATATTCACAGGCTATGGACATTGCCTGCAATATCATTCATGCAAAGAGTGAGTTATTTCCCTCAGCAAAACCCTTTCATGGAGTTGTAGTAGACTAAAGGATTTTCTTTGTTAATAGCAGTATTAATATAGCAGACAACAGTCACATTTGAAAGCACATACGTTTCTATTATTTATTTTAACATTTGCAGGCTATCATGATAACTATTCATGGGTTTCATCAGCTCCCTTTCCACAGGTGTTTAAAATCAAGCACCATGATTATCAATGTAGACCGCATGGTGCTTGATTAATACACCTGTGGAAAAGGACCTGATGAAACCCATGAATATAGCATGATCAATCCCTTCAGAGTGTGCTCGGTATTTAGTGGTGTGTCTGCCCTTACCAACACCAAAACACTGCCCATGCAGCTCTTCACTACTTGATAATATTCTCATGTACACACCTTTGTGAAATACTGTTAAGTGTATAGGAACAAATATGTGATGACTCTATTTGTGATATTAAAAATACAGTATGTATCACTTAGATACAGTTTTACAGTAGACAGATCTGACAGTGGTCCATCAGAAAGTGTCCTGTACCGAGTACATGTTATTTATTTATTTATTTATATTTATTTACTACAAACCATGACCAATAAAATCAGGGAATCTAACCAATTATAACATCAATGCATATTCAGTCTGTCAGCATCAATATACATTTATGGAGGAAATATACAATATTTATCTAGGAAACAACTGATGGACATTAATATAGGAGCAGATTCGTATCATATAATTCTTTGAAATCTTTTCTACTGTTTGTTCACAGGCCTCACTGTTTTTACAGTTTTACAGAACAATGTTTGTGCTTTACTTTTGATCTCTTTTGTTTTCAGGGAATACACCACAGGGTTCAGGCAGGGCGGCATACAGGCAGACATGGACAACGTCACCATCCTGATATCTGGATCCGGCCGGTACAAGAAGAACCCAATGATATACAAAGTCAAGGTCGGAAGATAGAAAATGGCCACAAGTATGAGATGCTCTGTGCAGGTAGCCAGTGCTTTATACCGGCTCCCTACATTCTTCATTCTGAACACAGCAATCAAGATGCTAGCATAAGATACTATGATAAAGGTGAGAGGTCCAAACAGTATGATAATGCTGAGGCTCACAGCTGTGGCCCACTGTAGAGAGTAGTCATTACAGGACAGTCTGTAGACAGGAGAGTAGTCACAGAAGTAGCTGTTCACTTGTACAGAGCCACAGAACGTCAGTCTGTTCATTATCGTCGTTGAAAATATTATTACTGTCACACAGAAGGTCCAGACAGTCCCCAGAATACATAGCATGTTGGTGTTTGTGTTGATGGAGTGTTGTCTGAGAGGAATACAGATTGCGATCAGTCTGTCGTATGCCAGCACTGCCAGGGAGAAGGACTCGAGTGAACTGCAACAGTAGTAGACGCCCATCTGAACGAGGCACAGGTTGAATGGCACAAACGTGTCTTTAAACAAGAACGTCTTCAGCATGCTAGGGATGAGACATGAACTGAACAGGATGTCTACCACCGCAAGGTTGGCCACAGCCAGAAACTTTGGAGTGTGTAATTTATGGTCAAGCCAAATGATGCACAGAATAAAGCAGTTGAACAGAACAGTGAGCGCATAAATGACACCCAGGAAAATGAGGTAGAGATTGGCGTGTGGCATGGCTGTGAATCCAACCACATAAAAGCCTGGAGGGTGGACCAGAGTGCCATTAGAGAAAGCTGCTCTGAGGTTCAGCATGACTGAGACTGCCAATCAGTTCTGACTAACCACTCTAACCAGTTACAGCCAAAGATTCCAGAGTGTCAATCAGGTTCTTCTGATGAACCACGCTAACCAGTTACAGTCAAAGATTCCAGAAAGCCCAGCACTAAAGTCTTACAGTCCAGCTGAGGAGCAATGCGAAAAAGGAAAACCTGAAAACATGACAGAGAATAACATAGAAATAGAATACACATGTTACAGAGAATAACATAGAAATAGAATACGTAGAACATAGAATAACAGAGATACGCTATTCAACATCTGCACAAAACACACATATGAATGTGTCAAACAAATACATAAAAAAGTAACAGTTTGTAATAAGTTAAAACATGGTCATTGTGAAATTGTTTACCCAATAGTTTTGCAATTTCAGTCCATGTGTTCAAGCAGCAAGTCCAAGTGCAGCACAAAGGCAAGTTGGCACCAGACTGCCTCTAAATAAGTTGTGATAAACATTGTTTCTGGCTGTTAATTACACATATAATATAAGACATAGATGTAATCAGAAGAGATTAAATTTAATGTCTCCATAAAGTGTAATGACCTAACAAGACCTATTCCTGGAAGTCATATAGAGCCACCTGTCTGACGCTAACTGAAGATCAGGATCTGCATCTGAAATATAACAGTTTCATGTGCGGATGGAAATCTCAAAGGAGATCATTATAGAACAAAACTGGTTAACCAGGGAAATGTTGTCAAACTTTGCTTATTTGCAATTAATGTGAATGTTCTGCTGTACTAATTGCAACAGATGCATTATACAGCGGTTATTTGATTATGCCACCACGGTATTGATTAAAACCGTTTGTTTAGTGAGCATTGGGATTATTTATGAACTACACCTTAGAGTTTTATTCTCATTGCAGAAACCAGATATCTTTATACAATGTTAATAATACCATAGATGTAGAATAGCCTAGTCTGTTGATCATTGCTTGAATTACAATGATACTGGTAAATATATAATTTTACAATCTATTTACAATCATTGCTATTAATGTTGAATAAAAACTCACAACACAGATTATTGAACAAATCTTAAATCAAATTTTTGATTTTGTGGGAGAGTAATTTTCACTGGTGTATGAAGAGGAGACTTAAGTATGGTTTATCTAGAATAAATACAATGTTTAGTTTATTTAAATCTTGGGAATCTTGCATCCGCTCTGAAAGAAAAGGGTAACTGTAGTGATACTGTTTAACGAAACAGAAGAGGGCAGCAAAGGTTAACATCCCAAATGATATGGCAACTGTTACATTTTCTACCCTCAGTCCATTTAATTCAGTCCTTGTTAGTTTCTTTCTGTGGTAGATGGATGTGATTCTACATTTTTTGCTGTTGTTGTTTTTTTTTTTAAGCCTCTAGGTGTGAATTTTACACCAATAACCTCATAGGCCTATACTGTAGGTGCAGTGCAGGTGACATGACAAAAGGCCTGTAGTAAGTGTGCTCTGAAATCATTCTTTTTTTCAGCAGGGACTGAAGACAATTTTAAGAATAGAACATTTCTTTTTCATTTCATTTGAGCAAAAATATTACTTTTTTGATCGCGTTGCAGTGTTCCAAGGTCTCTCCTCTAAGTGGTAACTAGTTTGAATATAATATAATAAGTGTTAGTAAAGTTCCTTTAAGATCAGGCCCGCCAATAGGTATCATATACCAAATGTTTTGGGTAGGATGGAAATAGAAAGAAAGATAGTCTTCAACAATGGGTAATAAGCAATATGATAAATTAAATAAACATAGCACTATAAACTATCCTCAGGAAGAGGCCAAAAGAACTGACATCGAAGGAGGTTTCAATTTCAGCGAAGTCTCATTCCAACACATTTGGCCCGCTGCCTAATACTGTATGAGTTTGACACCCCTGCAGTATAGGATTTCTTTCTGCCCAACAGCCACAATCTTAAATCAAAATTAATTAGATATCAAAGCTAACTGTTAAAAACACTGTCCCTGAATTCAGGCGTGGGGCGAGATTTGAAAGTAGGCAATTAGCCTGTATAATATTAGATCTTTAAAAATGTCTGATAGCCTAACTTCAGGCAGAGAAAATGTGCTACCAACTGCATGACACCTAGGCCTAGATATTTTCCCAGTGTCTCTGGTAGCCTATATTATTTCACACAATGTTTCAGTAATGTAATACTGGATATGAAAATATTTTTTATGAACTCATAGGCCTAGCCTATTATACAGGAGACTTTCCAGAGACTTTTACAGGTTTTCCAACCCTATGAACTTTTGAATAATGTTTAATCAGAACGATTCAGTACCGTTACCGGTACTCTAAAATTCTAATTGGTTTTGTTCGGTTAGTTACGCTTGGTTACGTTCATCGAATCATCGCTAACGTTCATTCAGATATTTCATTTGTTTTCGTTTTTTCCCTTTTTTTGTCTTTGCCCGTTTCTAATCCCTGATTTTCAGTAAAGGATAAAATTGATTTACCTAATAATTAGACCTACAGTATATCTACTGTATATTACTGTTTGATGCAGTTGATTGGCAGCAAAAGAGTAACATGATAAAAACAACACCATAAGAGCTTATGACCTCATACGTTTCCTTAAACTGTTGCTTTGCAATGAATGTCCCTTTAGAAGAGCTGTAGTCCTTTTTCCTTATGCTATCCCGCATTGGCAGACCTGAAACAAAACTCATATTAAAAGTCCCCCGTCTAACTACATGAAGGTAAAAGGCCTTATCATTCATGAAATACAGTAATAATCGTAAGAAGAATGTATTAAACAGACACATATCTTAAAATAAAGAACCCCTGGAGTATTACACTAATGTCCCCTGTACCAGGGAGGGAGCATTGCTTTAATGTCCCACCCTCTTAGCCTGATCCCACAGAAAAGAAAGGCTGTCTGCATGTGACTGTACTCGTTTGTAGTACATACAGAGACATATCGTATAGATTGCATACTGTGCTGTATGTCTGTGTCTGTTTTTTTCTGTTTTGTGTTCCCTGTAAGCTACTTCCAAAAAAATACTACACCATATAAATTCTTGACAAATGATTTTCAAACCATGAACATAAAAGAGATTAAAATACCTTGAGTCCTCCAAAAGGCTACAGCTTGTCAGAACCTAACAAATGTCTAAGACCTTGTTGCCATGGCACATGGATGCCCTGCCCCTGGTCGAGTGTGCATCAGTCCATCAGCCGCACTGGGGCTATTACTCTGAAGGAGACGCAGCAGACTGTTTACAGTCTGTACCACCTCAACAAAAGTTGATGGACAAGTTTATGGCTTCTGCACTGTAGTGCCGTAGAGACTCTTAGTTGTATTTTGATCAGGGCTTTGATCCGGACCAGGGATTTACATGTAGTCATATTCCCTTTACTGTTTTTGAGAGACTTGAGAGAAGTGTTGCCTTAAGTAATCGTCCTACTGTTGGGCCAAGCATCCTCAGCGTTAGAGTTACAATGGACTAGCAGGTTTGCATACTGTACACTTCACATGGCTGAGTCGGCTCATGACCTGCATGTTGTAGAGGCTAGACAACGTTGATAGGTATGCACATATATATCTGGTTCTCTCCTCAGATGTCAACAGCCTAATAGACTATCATAGACACATAGACTATGTCAGGTCAACAATTTAGGAGCCAGACATTTTCAATCAAAGACAGACAGCATGGGCAGCAAGGGCAGAAAAGGGGACAAATTTGACCTCTCTGTCTCTCTAATGCTCTTCACAGTAGAAATAAAGAGTGTTGTTATCAGTTACATATTACACAAATATTTGTGGAGAGGCTAGACTGTAGACAGTGTAGACGACATACATCATATATCTTACATGTCTTTACATGTGGTGTCTGATCATGTGTATACAGACTGTACCAATACCTTGAGTTGTATGCAAACTGAGACAGAAGCCTGGTGTGTAGGGCTGAGCGCCGGATCTGTCTTATTAAATGTGCCTCATCACCCCGCCAGTCCTGTCCAAACCCACAGACTTAAATGAGGGATTGAAGGACACGCTCGGTGGGTTCCACTCCTGCAGGACTGACTGGTTATTTTCCACTGGGCATTAATGCAGCCCGCCGTGGGCCTGAGGATTACAGTAATGTCCTCTGGGCGCCAGGGACAGAGCAGTGCTTTAATGTCCCACACTCACATTCAGCTCCCAAAGAAAAAGAGAAATATGCATATGCTCCAGTCTATACGCATATACGCTACCTGTCTGCTTGCACGTACCGTGTGGGTTAGTGTACACACACATACTATTCATGTTCTACTTTTAGCGTTCTCAGTTGATAGCCTCTGAAATGTAATTAAAACATTTAATTAAAACCAAATATTGGATGTTCTGGAGTTGCAGACAGGCATTTGTGGAGTACACCGACCGTAGAAGTCACTGAGCATACTGTAAAAGATGTTATGATACCGTGAGTCCTCCAAAAGGTAACAGTTTGTCAGAACCTAATGAATGGCAAAGACCTTGTTGCCATGGTGCTCACGGGAAACCTGCCCCTGGTCCAGTAAAGTAGGCATCAGTCATACTGGGTCTCCTGTTCTGGAGATGACACAGCAGACTAGTCTGGGTCTCTTGTTCTGGAGATGACACAGCAGACTAGTCTGGGTCTCCTGTTCTGGAGATGACACAGCAGGCTAGTCTGGGTCTCTTGTTCTGGAGATGACACAGCAGGCTAGTCTGCGTCTTGTTCTGGAGATGACACAGTAGACTAGTCTGGGTCTCTTGTTCTGGAGATGACACAGCAGAGTAGCCTGGTCTCTTGTTCTGGAGATGACACAGCAGACTAGTCTGGGTCTCCTGTTCCGGAGATGACACAGCAGACTACTCACCAGTCTGTGATAACAGAATTTAAAGATCAGAATACATGGGTTATCAACAGCATAAGCTCATCTTTATTTCACTTCCTTAGCTTGATGACTGTGTAGCACAACCATCACTATTGTTTTTTATGTCCATCAAACTTTCCCCATTTTAGTTAACTTCCTTCAGAGTAGGCAAGGGTGTAGTCTGATGCGTGTTTTAATTAAAAAGATGAAATGCATTTGTGTTCTTCTCATATACAAAAATGGGATAAACATGAATCTGCAAGGTTGTTTATAGGTAAAGCGCATTCAAGTTTGGTTGTCAGTGTTTCCACCTGCTACTGCATTCAACACTATATGTGAGCACAGTCTTAACACATGAGCAAGTCTTAACAATGCATCCTTATTCATTATGTTGCCTCTCACTACAATGTATGTAGCAGTGTAGTTACAATATAACTCGAGATATGAAGTTTCCCTGCTGAAAACAACAGCAAGAAACCAGCTTAGGCTGGTAGCTGGTTTTAGCTGGTTTTAGCTGGTCTTTGCTGGTCTTTGCCCAAAACACAGTTATTATTGCTGGTCTTTGCTGGTGTAGCTGGTTAGGCCACCAGCTAGACATGCTGGCGTGACCATCTGAGGAAGCTGGTCGTGCTGGTGTGACCAGCCTGTCGTTTGGGATACAACTGGTTTAAGATGGTCATGCTGGTGACCAGCCTGTCAAGCTTGACAAAGATGGTCAAGCTGGTTTTCTAGAATAAACAACATAAGCTGGCGTGGCCAGTAAAAACCAGCAATGTAGACCAGCAACACCAACTAAAATGACCAGCTTAAGGTGGTACGACAATCAAAACCAGCTGAATTACCATCATAAGCTGGGTAAACCAGCTGAAGGTGTATTTTCGCGAGAGTTTTGCTGGTCTAGCTGGTTAACCATCAAAGGGTGGTCAAATAAGCTGGTTAACAAGCTGGTCAACCAGCAAACCACCTTTAGCTGGTCAGGCTGTTTTTTTCAGCAGGGTTGTCATGTACTGTAACTGACTGCACTATGACACTTGTTTGGTATGGTTGTAATATTGCACCCACACACATGTGTTTCAATGCTGTTGAAATTAAAGTCAGGTAAAAATGTTTAAGTGCTCCCTCGAGAAAAAATACTTTGACTCAGATGACTCAAGTCAGGCCTTGTGTATTACCTCAGACAAAATCAAGCTCTGGTTGTATCTATTTATATGGTCTCCACAGGCCGACCGAATGCCTTGAAACAGGGGAATAAGATTAAGGAAACGATTCTCCTTGGTCCCCAGGTGCTTGTTAAGACCTAAATTATCGGTGGCTGTAAGCCGAGAATGTTCTGCACTCACAACCCCTCAAGTCCTCAGCTTGTTGTGGAAGCGTCCAGGGTGGCGCCCTCTGACCTGACAGGATGTGAATGTAATCCTGGAGATAATTCTCACATTCATCCTCTCTCCGAAATCCCAGACTAATAGAGAGCGCTGCTTGTGAACATTGATTAGGGCCCAACGTGTTCATCCCTGTTGTTTTTTTTAATCCTCCTGCAGAGTATTGATCTAGCATAACCCGATGCTTCTGAAGATTCAGCACTCTTAATTAGTTTGTTTCATTTCCCTGTTCTGGTGGATTCTGGACTTTTGTTTTTAATTGTTGTACTACAGTAGTAGTAGAGGCAGGAACACATAGTGCTGTTCTCTGTAATGTTTACTGTCTTATGTGTCTGAGGTCCGGTTCAGGATCTCCCCTTTGTTATAGGGATGATGGACCAGACTGATGGTCAGATGGCTGATAATGGCTGCATTTCCCAGATTCGTTTAGAAGCTCTTAAGTGCTAAGATCTTCTTAGGAGCGTTCTTAGAACGTTCTTAGAGCGTCTATGACATTCCCAACCTTTTTTGACTAACGACCAGAGACGGACATCCCAGTTCCAGAAAGTAAAAGTCCTGCCATGTATTCTTTCTACCTGTGCACTTAAGACAGGTGATATCACTACCTAGTTGCTAATTAAGATGAGCTGGTTTACTAAATGGTTGGAGCAAATACTTAGTAGGACTTTTACTTTCTGATCTCGAGATGTCTGTCTCTGCTGGTGACTCTATTTTGATGTCTCAAAACGTTGGGGACCCTAATCATTCAAATGTTTCCTTGCAGGCCTGGTTGTTTTGCTACTTTATTTGAACATTGATCAAGATGATTCCGTCAATCAAACATCTCGTGCAGGCTGACTACGTTTATTTTTACTTAGCTAGATTGTAATTACTTAAAGTCAGGTGAAAAATGTGTGCGCACTACCCCTGGAAGGGTAAAATTCAGAGTACTGGACTGGATAAATTATAACTTAACTTTACTTACTTAACTAGAATATCGTGGAGTTTTTGATATTTTTTTATTTCATTTATGTATATTGTTATGTAAAGTACTGGTCAATTGTGAGATATCCAGTTTGTCAGCTGACCCCATTTGAATTTCAGGTGATGGGATCCCGACTTGGTGCAGCATGCACAGCTTCATCAACACCGATTTGACCTCCGTTGATTCACGTATGTATGGCCAATTCAACATATTGCACAGAGCCATCACGAAAACAGTTGCTAATTGGTTGTTTAGCTTGCCTACTTGTTGCTATGTAGCACAGTGTAATCATCAGATATTCTTGTAAGGAGAATTTTTTTTGCCTTTTAATGTGGAGTTTTTTGGCCCTGAGACCTTTTTTTCTCCTGAGTCTCTTTCTTCCCTCCTCAACAAAAAGACCTAGGACGATGCCAGTGTCATTTGCAAATTGTTATCAAACAACAACAGCAACACATTGTATTTTTAAGCACTTTTCCCAAAGCACCCAAAGCACCTCATTAACCACCACCAATGTGTAGCACCCACCTGGGCGATGCACGGCAGCCATTACGCGCCAGAACGCTCACCACACACCAGCTTGATGTGGAGGCCTCCATACAGCTCTCTGTGTCGGGCTAAGTCTTGGCCGTGCCGAGAGTTTCACAGTTCGACTCTTATCTCGGCCCTTATCTCAAACCTCATTCAGGGTTTCTATTCCCCAGCGTCTACTGTGTTCATCGCTGCGGGACATCACCAGAGTTACACATCAGTGTCTCATTACTGACTAGAGCATGCTCTGAGTCTGCAGGAAGTCACTGACTAGACCAGGGGTGGGCAACCCTTTTGACTCAAAGGCTACATTGGGTTTCAAAAATTGACAGGCTGGACAACTAGTAAATGAGTCTCAATCTGGTAGTGAGTCTGAGGCACTCGAAGGTATTTTTTAAAAAGCCTTTATTAAACTTGGCTAATCATTAGAAATATGCCAACATGTTTCAGCCACAAATGGCCTTCCTCAGGGCAAGTTTAAAAAAAGTTTTTGCTTGCTGACTGCACAGGTGTGGCTTGTGTGGACTGGAGTTACCTTTCACTGAGGCTAGTGATACGTAAGGATTTATAGATGGGTTTTAAAGTTTGTTCTTATGTTAAATCTAACCTAAATCTAATCTAACCTAACCTAATTGAGTTTGAATATCGATACTTCTTCTAAATGTAATATTTTGATATTCTGTGATAGGATTTTTTTTTTGTCGAAAAATGATAGACATTATAATAAAATTATCCAAGTGCAGGATGGTGTTTCATTTGTAAAGAGCCTCTAATGAACGTAGAAACTGATATGAATGCAAACTTGTTAAACTTATTTAAAATTTAAAGTGGATAGTGCACACAGGGGACTGTAGCTTGTGTTGTTTTAAATCCTCTCCTTGCCTCACCGTAGGGGAATAAAAAGGAATAAAAACACAACAGAGATTGATTTTAATGCTGTAGTCCCAGGAATTGCCCCGTGTGTGGGGTTCATTATCTCTGAAGCTAGAGCCCGTGGCTGACGCCTCTACCCAAAGGGGGACATTAAACTCTCTCTCTCTCTGCCATCAGCGACTGTAAACAAACATACTCAACCCACCTTAATGAGCCCTAATTAGACAGTGGAGAGAGAAAAACAGTAACAACTCGTTAAGAAAACAGATAGCAGGCAGATAGCCAAAGGTAACCTCCTGCCTGAGGGGGAAACAGTGGTCCCCCTGTATCCAGCATAGCAGGCCTGTTTAAGTCACTTCCTCTGCCAAATAAGACCAAGTAGTTCAGCTTGGAGAATTCTGGTGTGTGTGTGTGTGTGTGTGTGTGTGTGCGTGTGTGTGTGTGTAGGCTACAGAAATAACTACATTTTTAAAGAGTGTAATAAAAAGTTTCAGGAAAATTCAACAGTCACTGCACTGATTAGCAAGGTGATTCTGGCAGGTTGACAATAGGCAGCAGTTCTACTCTCTCTTGCCTCATTATTCAAACCGAAGTGTATCGATTTATTGAAGATTTACAGCAGTGCACAGAATAAGAAAGGAGCATCAATATGGTCTCCCAGAGAAACAAACCAAATGTGAATCATGCACTTCATACACAAGTTTGTTTGCATAAGTCGCACAACTCGGGTCATGTGGAAGTCTTGAGGCAACACAGTGTGATGTGTGAAGTAAGGTGACAGGTCTTGTGAAACGTCTGTCCCAACCTCAATTTAAAAAGCGCCTTCCTGGCTCTCAGGATTGAGGCCAGCGTTTGGTTTTTAATATGCTAATCGAGTGCGCTCGCCGAGCAGATAATTCGCTATTGAAATGTCTGCTTGACCCCGTCCGGCGGTGCGTGATGTGGAACGGAGGCGCGAGGGCTGCACAAAGAGACCCCCGGATTGCTCGTCTTTAATCTTCGTGCTCCCTGTTCGGTTCAGTTCTGCTGAACTCGGCACAAATTTCCGGCGCTGCCGGTGCGCTGGGGAGAGCGGCCGAGTTGGAGCGTCCGGGAGGTAATTGGCTTTTGGAGGAGAGACGGGAGAGGGGGCCGCGGAGGGGAGAGGAGAGGTGTGGAGACAGGAGAGGAGAGGTGGAGAGGGGAGAGGAGAGGAGAGGTGTGGAAAGGGGAGAGGGGAGAGGAGAGGTGGAGAGGAGAGATGGGGAGACGGAAGAAGAGAGGAGAGGTGGAGAGGGGAAAGGAGAGGGGAGATGCGGTGTGGAGGGGAGAGAGGATAGACAGGAAGAGGGGAGAGGCTAGAGAAGACAGGAGAGGGGAGAGGGGCTTTGACGGGTAGAGGAGAGAAGGGAGAAGGGTAGAAGAGGAGATGAAGAAGAGGAACAGGAGAAGGGAAAAAGAGAGATGGGAGAAGAGGAGAGGAGGAGATATGGGAGAAGGGTGGAATTGGAGGAGAGATGGGAGAAGGGTGATAGGGAGAGGGCATTAGGAGAGGAAAAGTTGAGGGGAGACAGGAGAAGGACAGAGGCAGAGAGAGAGGATGAGGAGGAGAGGAGATGAGGAGGAGAGAGGAGATGTGGAGTGAAGGGAGAGGAGATGAGGAGGAGAGAGGAGATAAGGAGGAGATGAGGAGGAGTGAGGGGAGAGGAGATTAGAGAAGGGAGAGGGGTGAAGAGTAGAGGAGGAGACACCGGAGAGGAGGGCTGTGAGGCTGAGGGGAGAGACTCTGAGCTCTTGCACCAGTCACTCATCATGCACACCTGGACCGTGGGCTCACAAGGTCATTTATGCATGACCAAGGTCACTTTTCCCTCAGATCACCTAAGACATTTCAAATGTCTCTTCCTCCAAGTGAGCAGGTATCTTCACCTGAGTGCTCCTCACCTGGTCTCAACACGTGAACTGAGCATTGCCAGTAAACTCCTCATCCACTCTCTCCTCCTTTAGATGACACGTGTTTGTGAGTACTTGTTTATTTGTGAGATAAACATGTTGATGATTTCTGCAGTAGGCAAAGTGATTTAGACTTGAGACTTGAGAGCACAAGAAGATCAATTTTGTTTTTTACACATTTGTTTTTCGTTAAGCTCATACTCAGGAGACTGTGTGTGTGCGTGCGTGTGTGCGTACGTGTGTGTGCGTGTGTGTGTGTGAGAGAGAGCTCCAGACATGGTGGTATTTGGTGTCTAGGGGACTGCTCTGCTGATAAACTCTGCCATAATGGGCTGAATCTCCCCTGAGTGAGGCTTCCTAAAGCGCCGGTCTAATTAGATTGGCCCTGTTCTACCAGCAAGGGCGTCGTCTGCTGCACTGGGGCTCTCCAGTCTCATAAAAACAATATCAAATCCGCACCCAAGTGGGAACCGCACAGGAAATGAGATGAAACAACATTGTTTACAAGTCTACGTACTATACAACTTAACAGCAACCATTTATTTTACCTTAAAATAACGGCTCAAATTCATTTCAAGCTACACTGACTCACAGTATGGAGAGTGGAGTCTTTGACATTGTGATGCATGGCCAGAATGGATGGTAATGCACTGTGTAATGTTGCAGTCGTAGGAGCAGGACCTTTTTCATGGGTTGTAGATTAATCGAGCACTCCCTTAGAGCTACAGTACAGAGGTTAAAAATCGCCAAATAGAGGAATTATTACATTGATTTGATTTATTTTGTATTGACAGATTGACAGCATTATCCAAAGGATGTTAAAGTGAGAGCACTTATTTAGAACATAGTCGTTGGTGTTTAGATTTTGACTCCGATAAAGAATAATGAAAAATCAGTACAGAACCTTATTATATATTCAAGTGAGGTATATTTTGTGTTGTATTATATATAACCATGTTTGCAAAAGTATGATATGTGCCATTCAGCAGCATAATATTTACTTATGTATAAAAAATTTAATTAACCAAAATGACTCCAAACCGATCATGTCAACAGTGCCAGTACCGCTTGTTCCACGGCTCTGCAGCCTGGCGTCTGCTGCTGCTTCTAGATTTTCTGCACGGCTCTCTCATTCTTGTGCTGAACCTGAGCAAGCTTGTCTGGCCGAGGCCCATTATCATTTAAAGCGCTTCAGACTAATGTTTCTGTGTTGCCTTGCTCTTTAACTATTTATTCCAGTCAAACCATGTTAACCGGGCCTCAGGAGAACACTCCTGGTACAGGTTACTTTTTCCCTCCACAACGCCTGTCTTAGAACACAGAACGCTTTTAGTTTCCTTTGTCTTAGAACACAGAATGCTTTGGTTTACTTTGTCTTGGAACACAGAATGAGTTGGTGTCCTTTGTCTTTAAACACAGATCACACTAGAAAGCTTTGGTTTCCTCTCTCTTAGAACACAGCATGCTTTGGTTTCTTTTATCTTAGAACACAGAATGCTTTTGTTTACTTTGTCCTGGAACACAGAATGCTTTGTTTGACTTTGACTTTGTCTTAGAAAACAGAACGCTTTGGTTCCCTTCTGAATTCCGTATTCCTGATCCGTATTCCAGTGGCAGAATCCATATAGTCTCCATGCAGCACCCTGTGCATTTACAAACAGCAGCTGTCACAGGTGAGTAGATACAGAGAGTCTAAAGGAGAGGTACTTTCTCTCTTTCACCTGATCAAGAGCTCTTAAGTCCCCTACTAATGACCATGGGATCAAATATAAGGTCGCCTGGAAGATGTCATTAGCATAGGTGCAGTAGTCACACCCAGCTCATAGAGGGCGCTCTGGTTGTTGAAATACACCTGTTTTTGAGTATACGTACTGTATGTTAGGACCCAGAGCCATTAGTGATGCAGTCACGACTGATTAGCAATGATGGACCTGGTGCTACACGATATATTTCAGCAATTGTAACACATCTGTGGCTAAGTCTATGAATGATATTCCTTTTCACTTGATAGAAGTTGTAAGAACAAGGGTCAGTTGAGATGACCCCTCACTGCGTCCCCAGTGGTCACCACTCTGTGTTCTATATCAGTGCTAGCAGCACTGCCTCATTGCTGCCCCAGAGCTCAGTGTGCCCGTAGGGCTGCTAAGGGTGTGGGCTGGCTGGCCCATCCCAACACACAACACCATTACTGAGGTCATGACCTGAGGATGAGCAATAGCCCCACGCAAGGGCACCCCTGGGGCAGATCCACGCCGGATCAGAGCCAGCTGTGGGCCAGACCTCAGCAGCTATCAGCATAACCTGCGGAGATGCATCTGAATCTGTCTCCATAAAACAAATAGCCATAGTGACTCCGCAGGCTTCTTTATCTAGATGGCAGACTATTTGCATTAACCTGATGAAACGTCTAGCTAGCAGTATCTGATTCCTCCCTGAGTAATCCATAGCCCAGAGCCCAAGGTCACGGGCTGGATGGATATCTTCTCACTCAGTCAAAGAGCTGAAATACTTAACGAGGAGGACAGCTCACTGTCTTCTCACCATCATTATCCGGGTGGCAGGAAACTCCAGAGATGTGTTGTAGCTGTTACCTACATACGGTCTGTGCTACTCAGGGGAGAAGTCTGAGAGACCCGCCCCTCTCACCTATCTGCAGTGGCAGTGGCAGTGGCATACTGCTGTATGGAGTCACCTATTATGACACACTGATACCATAGATCCAGTGTGTTAGCGGTGGAGCGCTGGTGCCATAGTTACAGTATAATGGTGTCATAGTTACAGTTTGTTGGGGTGGAGCGCTGGCGCCATAGTTACAGTATAATGGTGTCATAGTTACAGTTTGTTGGGGTGGAGCGCTGGCGCCATAGTTACAGTATAATGGCGCCATAGTTACAGTTTGTTGGGGTGGAGCGCTGGCGCCATAGTTACAGTATGATGGCGCCATAGTTACAGTATGTTGGGGTGGAGCGCTGACGCCATAGCTACAGTATAATGGCGCCATAGTTGCAGTGTGTTGGGATGAAGCGCTGGTGCCATAGTTACAGTAGAATGGTGCCATAGTTACAGTGTGCTAGCGGTGGTGTGCTGGTGCAGCAGGAGGTAGTTCTAGTTCTCCGCGAACATACAGTGGAACTGGACGTGAATTTGAAGGAGGCAACAATGCAATTAGTGTTGGAATAGAATGTTAACAACAAATCATTACCAAATTTACATGTTCATCATGAACATTCGCAACAAATTTGAATGCACACCTGGTGCCATAGACACAGTATACTGGTGCCATAGTTACAGTGTGTTAGGAGTAGGGCACTGGCCCATCATCAGGCACTGGCAAGACACAAGACCAAGTTAGCAGTGTGACATTATCAGTGGTGCGACTGTGGTCATTTTCTGGTTGCAGTAGTTTCTCAATCAGTCCTATCTGAATGAAATTAATATAGATACTTAGTATATAGTATAGTATAGTATAATATATATATGTATATAATATTTATAATATATAATATAAATCAATGACCCAGTGGTTGCACATGGGTAGCGGTGGCACACATATTCTCATGTTAAGTGCATGGCACTGTTGGCACACACGCACGCTGGTGTTGTGTGTGCCACCCATGCCCGTTTGACCTTGAGGGCAGAGGCGTAGCTCCCCCTGGCCCAGGGCTGTTAATTAAACCTACTCCCCCCACCCCTCCTCCCCCCTGCGCACGGGCAGATTAATCCCTGTCCCCTCTATAATTATGTTCCAGATTCATCTCCTGGCCCGTCACGGCTCTTTTCTTAGAAACAGGAATGTCTTCCCAAGCCATCACTTAGGACGAGGAATGGCCCCGGTCAAAAGTGTACTTCCCAAAAGACAAAATCCATACACACGCGGGTATGCGCACGCGTGCACACACACACACACACACACACACACATATGCACACACACACCCACATGCACACACACACACACACTCAACCTCTACAGCGTGGTATATGTATGGCAAAAAGCTATCCCGTAGCTGTTTCCAGCTTTGGGGGCTTCATCACTGTCACTAGACAGATACAGTGATACTGAAAGAGAAATGAGGTCACACTATGCACTACAGTCACACTAGATTACACTAGAGTATGAGGTTGTTTGCTAATAAACTACTTCTATAATAAAATACTATTGTTAAGAAACCATGTCTATAAATTATAATTGACATGACCCTTATGATCTAAGTTCATGAGACATCATCAGGGAACCTGAATATTGAAGGTGATTATTTGAATTGTTTTTATTCGTTGTTGATGCAGTTCTCTGTTTTACAAAAAATTATATCTGATATCTATATGCTAGTTTACATTTACTGTAGGTCATACTGTTTTGAACAACTCTCATAGTAGCATATTATTTACAACATAGTGTAGTGTGAGAGGAAACATTGAATAGACACAGTCATTGGATGCAGCAGGTTTATAACTTGGAGCAGTTGAATGAGCTGTTGGACTTTGTCAAGTTATTCACACTGTTTCATGGGAACGTCTGTCATGACAACAACAACAGTTACAAAAACATTCTGAGCAACTTCATATTTTGTCACCTGTCATAGATTTGTTGGCACTGGTTTACATTTACATGTATTCATTTAGCAGACACTTTTTATCCAAAGTGACTTGCATATGTCAATTATATTAAAAGGGATTACACTGTCCCCAGAGCAACTTGGGGTTCAGTGTCTTGCTCAAGGGCACAACGGTGGGTGCTGGGAATTGAACCCACAACTTTTCAGGCAACGGCATGCTGGCCCAGCATTACACTATCAACACCCCTGCTGGTGTCTACATGTCACCATATTTTTAACCCAACCCTATCCCCACCCCCCAATACACCTCTCCTGTGCTCTCACCTTTACTCATCAACACTATCGGTTACACTGCTCTGGTTTACCACAATGTGCTTCAGGTCACCAAATATTCAGTTTGCTCTACTAATGACTGGAGAGACAATACAAAACTCTGTAAATACTAACTACACCTTTGCATGATGGTTTAATCAGACATTTATCAGCTGTTTCAGCTTTAACAGATGGATGTCATTCTTTAATGTATCGGACTGTGCAACTATTTCACCATGTTTTGACTCTTAAGTAAGTCTGTCCATGTCGACAAACACTTCTAGTGTGACAATTCTGACCAGGGATATGTTCGGCAAGCAGGCCACTAAAGCTAGATGAACGTCCCTTTGTGATGAGTGAAAATATGAGGATACGGTATCTATCTCAGAAACAAAGGTCGAAATGTCATTGTAGCGGAGGAGGAAGGTTGGCCAAGCCTCAGACCGCCACGTTGGCCAACCTTGGGTCCGAATCCTGCTCGTAGCGATAATGGTACACTTCCATTTGATCGCGACAAGCTTCGCGAATGTTGTTTAGCCATCGTTTGATACCTTTTCTGTTCAAATACAACACCATCAAGAATACCACTCCAATCAGAGCAAGAACTATGCCCAGAAAGACATAAGAAACTGCCTCTAACTCCGCGCTCCGGCAATCCACGTCCTCATGGCGAAGTTTCTCCACGGGGACACCTCTTCTTCCGTCGGGCTGAGCGCACAGCAGCCGGGGTGCGTCTGGGCACTGAGACGAGTTTTTTAGCCAGTGGTAAAACGTCTCGATGTCACAGGTGCATCTAAACGGATTCTGAGCCAGGAAAACGTGAAGTTTCCCGAACTCGTTAAAACTTGTGACGTTATCTTCATCTATCACCTCAATGGAATTGTTAGTCAACACCAGAGTGTGTAAATCAAGTGTGTCAAGTCGTGCCACGGGAACCGCTTTCAGTCGGTTCCCTGACAGCTCCAGCGTGTGGAGATTGCGCAGACTTTCAGTGGACAGTGCGCTGGACAACTGTCTTGCGCCAAAAGCTGTGAGGGTGTCATTCAGGTGCAGATAGCGCAGCCCTTCCAACCCATAAAAAGCCATCTCGGATATAGCAACGAGTCGGTTATGACTTAAATCCAACAGCTGAAGGCGAGGAAGTCCCCAAAATGCGTAAGGTTCAATTGTTTGAATGTTGTTATGAGACATGAGCAAAGTGACTAGCTCCAGTTCGGTCCCATTGGAGGTAAACGCGAATTCAGGTAACGTGGAGACATTGTTGCCCCTAAGAATTAAAATGTTAACCCACGGTGGTATGTCCCGAGGTATCTCGCCCTCTTGCGAATCAAGGCAGGACACAGTCGCCGTGCTGTTGGTACAGGAGCAGTACCATGGACAGTTCTCGGCGTTCACTCGTAACAGAACTGTTCCCAACAAAGCAGCACAAATACATAGTTTTTTAAGAGGACAAAACGTTTCAAAACCTCTCGGGTTAAAAATCCATGTCGCTGTACATCCCATTTTCACATTGGAGAAACAGACGCTGTCCTTCTGAGTTCCCAAGTAGCCAGTGTATCCTGCAGCACCCAACGTTGAATTTTAAAGACCAGCGAACTGTATCTCACTTCACTGCAACTTGCCCCGCCAGTGTCGCGCTCACCACCAAACACCGTCCCGACCAAAAAAAAAAACGAAAACGGAGTAGCCTATAAACAACCAGAAGCGGTAAGAGCCTTGTGTTGTGGCAGTTTTACGTCCCAGAAGCTGGTCGGAGCGGACCTCGTAGCTGATGACAGGAGTGAGTCTCTGCCGCTATCCGTCCGCACTCAGCTCTGAAGAGCGTACGGGCTAAAGTGGCTCTCCGCAGGTCATGGAGGGAGGATGACGGCTAGACAAGACGCGCATTCAGACCCACTTTTTAGTTAGCCTATAAGGGTTAACGGTAGCCATAGGCTACTTTTTTCCTTTTGTGTCTTCATATACAATATTTCTTTGCCATAAACTTTTTGTTCAAGACATACATTCATGTAGGGTTATGAATAAATATCACAATTCATTTGTGCCACTGAATTCACCTATCATCACATTAATTTAGGCTCTAGGCCTATTTATACATTTCTTACATTTTAAATGAGAAATGTCACGATAAAGATCGCACAATCATTGGACCTGTCAGAGAGTGGATCCCATTATTAAACCATAACTGCGTGAATTGCGTGATCCTAACTAACACCCTTCACCGCATCCCTCACTAAAGGCGAGGGAATTTTCAGTGCTCATTGTTTGTAAATCAGCTGTTGTAATTATCGGCTAACACACCGCCGCTTCATCGCCTCGTTGCCCTTCCAGATTTATGACACTGGAGCAAATTGAAGTGTGGCACCTCATAGCGTTATATGTCAGTTACTTCGTTAAAATACACAGATGACCTTCGTCCACCCTGATTAAGCAAGCGTGCTAAGTTAATATTATGCCCCAGACTAGATTTATATAGCAAAGTCATTATAGATACAGTGTGTGTGTGTGTGTGTGTGTGTGTGTGTGTGTGTGTGTGTGTGTGTGTGTGTGTGACTTTCTTGACTGAAAGAAAGGTTGTGTAACAGCTACCGGGGTCATAATCAGTCATGTTTTAAAATATTGGTTTAAGGTTGTAGGGAATTATTTGACAGAGGGAGGACTGTGAAACAGCCTTTAATGAAATATCCTTCAGGAATGTTGTCAACAAGCAAATGATTGTCAATGTGTAAAACATGAGAACTAAGGACATGAGACGTGGCACTAAGTGGCCTCTATGGCATTGTTTATGACTCGTGGAGTTTCTCTGCTGTCGCTGTGTTTCTCTTGTGTTGAGTCAACTGACTCAGCGATCATGCAACCTGATCACAGTGCTGAGAGCCTGGTGTCCTCACAGTGTAGTGTTACTATAACCACTGTCACACACACGCGCGCGCGCGCAAGTACGCAGGCATGCATGCACACACACACACACACAGTCAGTCAGTCAGTCACTCACACACACACGCACACACACACACAAACACACACATAAAACTCACTCACTCACACACTCACTCACTCACACACACACACACACACACACACACACACACACACACACACACACACACACACACACACACACACACACACACATACACACACACACACACACACACACACACACACACACACACACACACACACACACACACAGAATTAGCTCAGATTATGATTTGAAAACATTTGACAGCTTTTGAAAACAACAGGCAGCACTCTGACCTCTTAGACATGTGTCAGTAGAGATGGAGAGATTGAATGAGAAGAGGGAACAAAGGCAGAGAGATAGAGAAAGAGAGAGAGAGAGAGGAGAGAGAGAAACAGTAAGAGAGTGGTTGAGTCAGTGGGGGTGGTCATCAGATATATTCCACCTCCCCTGCCTGAGGCTGAGGGTTACTTACACACACACACACACACACACACACACACACACACACACACACACACACACACACACACACACACACACACACACAGGCTGTAGCAGGAGCATCTGACCCACCTCCACTGCCCAGGGCATGTTTCCTCTACAACTGCACCGGCAGCTCACTGCAGGCTTCTGTTTGTGGTCGTGTCTCCCCTTGGAGATTGAATGAATACTTTTATTGTCATTGCATTTCAATACAATTAAATGAAAGTCTAAACTGTGGCCCACTGGCTAGGGAATCAGACTTGGAACCAAAGGGTGGCCATGCAGTTCTGTTTTTGCCTGAAGAAGACATACAGTAGACAGGTCGAAACGTTGCTGTTTTTCAATTAAAAATGGTGGTAGGCGGATAATTTATCTTTTTTTGTGTGTTATTGGCCAGTTCTGCCATCTCTGGCTGGTAGGGCAAATGTGGGTGGGGGGAGTGATTGGACAGCATTGTCCCATGTCCAGCACATCTACTGCTGAGGTGCCCTTGAGCAAGGCACCTAAACGCCCAACTGCTCCCCCGGTGCCGCATCGACGACTGCCCACTGGTCCAAGTGTGTGTGAGCTCCCTGCTCCTTGTATGTGTGTGTACATTGCATCCCGGAACAGTTTATCAGGAAGGAGCATGTGTTTCAGCCGTTCTGGCTATAATCAATGCACGCTTCAGGACAAATGAAGTGACCTAAGTTGATCAGGTCCCATTTCACCACCATGGGCAGAAGGCATCCTGCTCTCTGGTAGTCAATCTGGACTGGCCCATAAATGCTGTTATGGGCCAGTCAAACCCAGATAGGAATATTCACTCACCATAGAACAAGAAAAACAAAAACAATGCTTGAGCATTCTATTTTGTTCCCAACCTACTTCCGCTGCATTAAG
>NC_084998.1:27879786-27882286 GCF_963854185.1 Sardina pilchardus
GAAAGAGAAGGAGAGAAAGACAGAGAGGGAGGAAGAGAGGGAGAAAGTGAGAGGGAGGCAGAGAAGAAGCTAAAGGAAGAAAGAGAGAAGGAGGGAGAGGGAGGGAGGAAGAGAAGGAGAAACAGAGAGGGAATAAGAGAAGAAAGGAGGGAATAAGCAAAAGGAAGAAAAGGGGAGAGGAGGAGAAAGAGTGAGAGGGAGGTAAAAAAGGGGAAAGAGTGAGGGAGGAAGAGGAGAAAGAAAGGGATAGGGAGGGAGGGAGAGAGGGAGAAAGGTAGAGAAGGAGAGTGAGGGAGCAAGGTCCTCCTGTCACTGTGACCCTGGTGTCAGTGGGGACTGAGCCTTGTGATGTGTGTGTATGTGATGTGCCATGTGGGGCCATTAGGGCCACAGCAAGGGACCATGGAAGTCCCCCAGGACAGGGAATTATGGGTAAGCACAGCTGTGATGATCCACGGCCGCCCCGCTACAGTATGCCTCTGTGGGTGTGTGTGTGTGTGTGTGTATGTGTGTGTGTGTGTGTGTGTGTGTGTGTGCCTGTGTGTGTGTGTGTGTGTGTCTCTGTCCTTCACATCTGCTGGGGAGTTGAAGGTCTCCGCTAGCAGGGGTAATGCAACACGCATGCGCATACACACACACACACACACACACACACACACACACACACACACACACACACACACACACACACACACACAAACACACGCATGCACGCTCTCACAGAGACACACACACACACACAGATACAAAAACACTCATAAATAAGCACTCCCATACCTTTGCCATTCTGTGACAGGGTGGGTTCATTTATAAGACTCCGCAAAGCAATCTCATGTCAGCTGTCACTCAAGACAAATTACTTTGGCACAGTAAATGCACACTACAAAATATACTGTATACTCACACACACACACACACACACATTCAAACTTGAGATCATGCTTAAGATGAACTACTGCACAAAAGTATACACACACACAAATAACACAAATGTGTTGCAATGCACACACACACACACACACACACACACACACACACACACACACACACACACACACACACACACACACACACACACACACACACACACACACACACACACACACACACACACACACACACACACACACACACACACACACATAACACATATGCGATGCAATGCAATATCAAGTAACCTGTCTGAGGACAAGCTGCTCTGACCCACAAGATGAGTACATCAGACATTTGTCAAGAAGTCAGGAGGGATTATGAAGGTATAATTGGGGCAAAAGTCACGAGCACATTTAACTGCAGATTTCGCATTCGCACACTAAAGTCACAAATGTGTAACCGTACATTTGTAGTTGTAAAAATTTTTTTCATACCTTGTTAACACAAAATAGGGCTACGGGTTCACGAATCCGTTTTACAAGTTCACAAAACCGTTTTACAGATACACGAATTCTCACCTGTGCATCACAAGTTCCTGGCCTCATCCCCTCGAGACTTTTGCCCCACTTACACTGCAACGATTGGGGCAAAACACATTCGCACATCCGTGTTTCATAGTCTGAGAACATGCACAACATTCGTGCATTTGTAAACCCAAATGTGAACTAATGCAACAGAAGTTGTGCATCTGTGAAATATTTTCTCATTAATAAAAGTCTTGCACGACTACAAGTGAATTGATACAAGTGCTTGAGTCTACATCTGCGAGTTTCCGTCGCTGTTTTCCGGGGACGAATACTTTTGCACCAATTATTCCACCTAGCGATGTGCAAAACCGATTTGTACTCGTGCACACAGAGAGCATCGATCGAAAACAAAACAAGGCGGCCGGATCTGGATCTGGATCGCGCCCACACATCCCTGCTCATAAGTAGCCTAACCTCCGCTTGTTTCCTCATCAAGGACGCACAATTTGTAGATTTTCTTTTCACAGAGTGAGAAAACATATTTCGGAGTGATTATTTGCACCCGGGTGTAGCCTAAATAGTGATATGGAGGCATTTTATTATTTGCACCCAAACCTAATGCGTGCATAAACAGATGGGATGGCCTACCTAAATCTAACAAGTTAGGATTTTAAAAACAATCTTTTTGATGGAAACGTGGTGCTAAATTCCCATAAACTTGTTCAGTGAACGGGTAAAACCGTCCGTTTGTAAGCAAAATCAAGAATTACGAGTTTGTTTACCATCACCTAGCAACCAGAAGATAGACAAATATTAGTAGTCCACGAGGTTATCACTATAAATTGTGTAGGGTAGCGGGTAAATGCAGATATCGGGACTTTGAGATTGGCAGTTCGAATCCCATCAAAAGTTTTCCCACTTCTTTTTTTTTTTTTGCATGCCAAAATAAAATATTGTGAAAGTATGTGCGAACGACTCTCTTTTCTTTGATGACGTTACCTCGCGGCAAATAAGAGTTTGTGCTTAATGAACCTGTCAAAATGGTCTAGTTTTATTTTAGTTATAGAAAGCTACGTTGTGAGTAGAACGCTTCTAGTCAA
>NC_084998.1:27887286-27889786 GCF_963854185.1 Sardina pilchardus
AAGCAGCCTTGTCCAGTGCTGTTAGCTGTTAGTCTTAATCTCTTTTATATATATCACTGTATAATAGGCCTCCTGCCACAGGTAAAGCTCTTTGTGAATGTAACGTTATTATATGGTCGTGACATGTTACATGTGAGAAGCGTGTACTCTCGTACTGTATGTCCCAGACAAATTTCTCTTAAGGGAGACAATAAAGACCAACTTAGCTTAACTTAATTTGAGTATATGCGAACTAGTGTTGGTATAAATATTATATACGTGTGTTTGTGTGTGTGTGTGTGTGTGTGTGTGTGTGTGTGTGTGTGTGATTATGTGTATATGTAATAAGTTTGTGTGTGTGTAAGAGTGGGTAAGATGTGCATGTATTTGGTGCACGTTCTTGAGGTGTGTGTGTGTGTGTGTGTGTGTGTGTGTGTGATTATGTGCATATGTAATATGTGTGTGTGTGTGTGTGTGTGTGTGTGTGTAAAAGTGGGTAAGATGTGCATGTATTTGGTGCACGTTCTTGAGGTGTGTGTGTGTGTGTGTGTGTGTGCGGGGGGTGGGGGTAAGGGGTAGTGTGGGTGTGGGTGTGTGTCCATGTCAGAGTTTTATTAAGAGGCTTGTCATTTTTCAGCTTGGTCCTTGTAGGTGATTTGTGGTCGTGACCTTGCTGTGTACTCAACAACAAGTAGAAAATGTTAGGACTGGAGAAGTGGAGGCTGTGTGTGTGTGTGTGTGTGTGTGTGTGTGTGTGTGTGTGGGTGTGTGGGAGAGAGAGAGAGAGAAAGAGGTAAAGAGATAAAGAGTGTGTATTGTGGTGTGTGTGTGTGTGTGTGTGTGTGTGTGTGTGAGAGAGAGACAGAGATAAAGAGAGAGCTAAAGAGATAGAGTGTGTACAGTATTGGGCTGTGTGTGTGTGTGTGTGTGTGTGTGTGTGTGTGTGTGTGTGTGTGTGTGTGTGTGTGTGTGTATCAGACTTCATGACACCAGGTCTTGCTCAATAAAGCAGTGTTTATACTCTGAAGGCCTGGGACCTCTTGTTCCAGTTCATGAAAACAACACTACCCCTCCTCTACCATCCTCCTCCTCCTTCTCTCTTTCCCTCCATCTCTGCCTCTCTCTCTTCCCCTCCTCCTCCTTCTCTCTCTTTCCCTCCATCTCTGCTTCCTTCTCTTCTCCTCTGATCTCCATATGACCTTTTCTCATTCCCCTTTTCACTCTCTTTTTCTCTCCAGTCTCTATAGCAGTTATTTTCTTTCTCTGCTTCCCTTCTTCCTATAGATACCACTTCTATCTCATCTTTTAGTCTCTCACTTTTTCTCTTTACTTCATCCTCTCTCATTCTCTCACTTTTTATTGTCTTCCTGTTTTTCATCTGTTTCTATCCCCTTTCCCTTTCTTTTATTCCTCTCCCCATCCCCATTTCTGTCTTTCTCTATATTTCTCTCAAAACCGTCTTCCTTCATTCCTGCTTTTCTCCCCCTTCCCTCTCTCTATCTCTCTCTATCCCTTCTTCCCTCTCTATCTCCCTCTACCTCTCTCTATCCTTTTCTCTCTCTCTATCTCTCCCTCCCATCACCCCCTCCTCCTCTGTATTTCTCCCTCTCTGTATCCCTCCCTCCATCTCTCCCTCTCTCTCTATCTCATCCTCCCCTCTTTATCTCCCTCCATCCCTCTCTCTCTCCAACCCCATCTCTGTGTGGCGGTCGTTGCTGTGTGTGTGTGTGTGTGTGTGTGTGTGTGTGTGTGTGTGTGTGTGTGTGTGTGTGTGTGTGTGTGTGGAGTGACCTTGTTGTGATTGATGGCAGAGTAGGCTAATGTCTTCACACAGATTTAATTATGGATGAGGAGGGGAGCTCTGAGTGGAGGGGAGAGCAGAGGGGAGGATCTGAACCATAATGTCTCCCTGAGAGACTAGCCTTGGTGTGTGCGCGTGTGTGTGCGTGTGTGTGTGGGCGTGTGCGTGTGTAAAGTGAGTGCTGAAGGGACTGTCTTCTTATTTTGTCTCCCTGAGACCGCTCTGTGTTTGTGTGTCTGTGTTTGTGTGTCTACAGTAAGTGCTTAGCATGCTAGCTTCTGTCCATCACTCCTCAACACTCTGCCATCCAAAAGAGTTGTTTTGGAGCCCCACTGCAGCCAGTTGTGGCCCTGGTCTGGCCCAGATCTGGCCCTCAGGGCCCTCCAGAAGGGCAGCAGGTGTGAAAGGTCTGATAAGTTGAGCATATCTGTGTGTGTGTGTGTGTGTGTGTGTGTGTGTTTCTTACAGCTGTTTGCCTCTGGAGTAGTAACTGTGTTGCGTCATGTCTAAACCATGTCATTTCCTCTCTCGTGCATCATCAGACTACCAGAGATGCAGCCGGTGTTCATCACTCATGTCTGTCTCTATGGCGACAGACTCACAGACTACTATAGGTGGAAAGGAGTCGGTCTCTATGGCGACAGACTACCAGACAGTGGCAGCAGGGCAGAAGACATGATTTGGCCCAGAGCTGGTGGAGTATCCACAAACACACACGCA
>NC_084998.1:27897286-27932286 GCF_963854185.1 Sardina pilchardus
CGGCGACCTGGTCGCTTCTGATGTGAGTGTTAAAATCTAAATTCTTTTCACATTTACCTATCATTGTGGCAAGTACCATCTGGAACCTGAGACCCCACTGTTCTAACATGGTTGGCAACATTTAAAAACAATGCCATTAAAAAAAAAAACAGGTCCCCAAAAAGACGAACCATAACATTTATTTATTGTTTTTGAGCTTTTGACCTTCAAATTTGACCTTAAATTCTAAATATGATTTTGGCAACCACTGGATCCTAGAACCTCAGACCCTACTGATAACTACTAGCATGGTTGCCAACTTTTTTAAAAAGAATGGCATGAAAAAAGAGGTCCCCAAAAAGACAAACCATAAAATGCATTGTTTTTTACCTTTTGACCTTCAAATTTGACCTTAAATTATGAATATGATTTTGGCAACCACTGGATTCTGGAACCTCAGAGCCCTCTAATAACTTCTAGCATGGTTTCCAACATTTAAAAAATGAATGGCATGAAAAAAGAGGTCCCAAAAGACACACCGTAACATGTATTTATTGCTTTTGAGGTTCTGACCTTCAAATCTGACCTTAAATTATGAACATGATTTTGGCCACCACTGAATTCTGGAACCTCAGACCCTACTGACAATTTCTAGCATGGTTGCCAACTTTTTAAAAAGAATGCTATATGAAAATAGAGCCCCCAAAAAAGACGAACCATAAAATGTATTGTTTTTGAGCTTTTGACCTTCAAATTTGACCTTAAATTCTAAATATGATTTTGGCAACCACTGGATCCTGGAACCTCAGACCCTAATGTTAACTTCTAGCATGGTTGGCAACATTTAAAAAAAAAAGAATGGCATGAAAAAAAGAGGTCCCCAAAAAGACAAACAATAACATGTATTTATTGTTTTTGAGGTTCTGACCTTCAAATTTGACCTTAAATTATGAATATGATTTTGGCAACCACTGGATTCTGGAACCTCAGACCCTACTGTTAACTTCTAGCATGGTTGCCAACATTAAAAAAAAAAAAATGCCATGAAAAAAAGAGGTCCCCAAAGACAATCCATAACATTTATTATAGTTTTTGAGCTTTTGACCTTCAAATTTGACCTTAAATTCTAAATATGACTTTGGCAACCACTGGATTCTGGAACCTCAGACCCTACTGATAACTTCTAGCATGGTTGCCAACTTTTTAAAAAGAATGCTATGAAAATAGAGCCCCCCAAATAGACAAACCATAAAATGCATTGTTTTTGAGCTTTTGACCTTCAAATTTGACCTTAAATTATGAATATGATTTTGGCAACCACTGGATTCTGGAAACTCAGAGCCCTCTAATAACTTCTAGCATGGTTGCCAACTTTTAACAAAAAATGCCATCAAAAGTGTTTTCTAAGCACATTTCCTGGTGTTGGCCTGCCGACTAAATACTGTTAAAATGAGATCTTTTACATCTCTCCCTCAAATTCTCATCAAAATAAAGCTTGTTTTAAGATTAAGTGACAAGAAAAATTTGACTTAATTTAAGATTACATTTAAGATTTAAGATATCATCTTAAAACAGCAGTTTATGCTTATAACAACTTATGTCTAGACTTGTCACAAGCTGAAGTACTGTGGCACAACAGGTTACAGCATTAGTACCTTGTACTCGTCCAACTACCCATGGGGACCCGGTTCGAATCTCACCTGCGGTCATATCCGAATCTCTCCCCAACTCTTTCACTCACCTACCCGCTTCCTGTCTATCTTCATTGTCCTATCTGAATAAAGGCAAAAAGGCCAGAAAATATTCTTCCAAAAAAAAAGGAATGTAATCTGAGGCTGTTTAAATTTAAGTAACCTCATTTTACAACCAGCATTTTATGCTTATATTAAGTATATTTTACTTATTTTGGGGATGTAAAAATTATATTTATAAGTAATCTTAAAAACAGCAATTTCAGCTTATGTTAAGTTTCCAAATACCTCTGTAGACATGCTTATTGCTAGATTTTTTTTTTATTTATCTCAATTCACAAAATCTTGTCAAGTGAAATTATCTTGCTGCATGGACAGAAAATTTCACTTGTTTTGAGTACCTTTTACCTCAGATTTAGTGTTTTTATCTTGTTTTTAGACACCCTTTTTTGCAGTGTTTAACAATTAAGTTTCACAAAATGTCACAATTTATAATAGAAAACAGTTATCAATTACATTTCCAATGTAATTTTCCCTGAACTGAATGTATGTGAGATTCAACACATTCTTCCTGTTATGTGACATGTGAATTTGTTTTGAATTTCCATGAATTGAATTCCACTTCCTGTCATTCCAATTCCAATTCAAATTCAACTTCCTGTGGGGTGGGGCCAATTCAATTCAAATTCCAACTCATGAATTGAATGGAGGCAAATTCTAAAATTCGGAATTGTGCACAAGCCTGATGCACACACACACACACACACACACACACACACACACACACACACACACACACACACACACATATGCCCCTCTATTGGAATGTTTGGAATTCCACAACAATTTACATGCAGTGTGTGTGTGTGTGTGTGTGTGTGTGTGTGTGTGTGTGTGTGTGTGTTGTTATCTTGCCTGTATGACCTTAACCCTTATGTTATCCTAAAAAAAGAAACAACATTCGGTATCCTTGGGGTCAATTTAATGATAATAACTACATGTTCTCATACTATTACAATAATAATATTCACAATGTGTCAAATATTCAATTACCTCAGGTTTCATAAAAATGGGGTCAAATTGACCCCAAGAAGTAACATTTTTTTGTACAGGACATTGGAAACATATTATTGTGCAAATTTCATGATTACTCTGTTGTACCCTTCAAATGAGGAAAAGTCATGAAACATGAAGCAAAACAAAAAAAAGTGAACCATATACAGTATTTTATGATGTTAAACATTGCTTGGGGTCAATTTGACGCCAAGGATAACATGAGGGTTGAGCTGTCTGCTCTGCTGGGCTGGCAGATCTGACTAGGTCACGCTGTTCGGTGGAGTGCTTTGTGTCGGATCACAGAGTTACACGGCACATAATTAACTGTAAGGGAACGACAGGCATGTTTATATCATCCATGGCACCATAAATCACCAGTGATGAATGTGAAGACCACACTAGAGCTGGCTGCACACAGTAATGTCCTGTGTAGAAGCCACATTGTGTAGAAGCCGCAGGACGGTGTAGTCTGCAAGTTAAGATAAACAAAACCATATTAATACCGTATTATTATACGGTTCTTCACAATGCAAATAGAACGCTCGTAGAGACGCAGGTACTCTCTTTGTGTAAGTTGTGTAAGTGCATTCATATAATAAAGCTTTATGAACTAAATGCGGTCAAGGTGTATGTTTGTGTTCAACCTATCAGTATCAGTTTTAGAATGTTTTGTTATCAGTGTAGAGGACTGGGAGGGTGATGTCAAACCTGTTCTAGAATGTTTTGTTATCGGTGTGCAGGATGGAGAGGGTGATGCCAGGGCCCACAGGAGATAAAGATGTGGGATTAAATTATCTGCTTGTGAGTGCGGACCATGGCTCAGTGGAGAGACAGCAAGCTCATCTTAAGCTGTGTGTGTGTGTCTGTGTGTGTGTGTGTGTGTGTGTGAGAGTGAGAGTGAGAGTGCAGGAGAGAGAGAAAAAGCAAGAGAGAGACAAAGAGAGAAAGAGAGGGTGTTCCTGTGTTTGTTTTGTGTGTGTGTGTGTGTGTGTGTGGTGTATGACTACATGATGATGAATGCCTGACTGATTTATGACTGTGTATTTGTGTGGTTGTGTCACAGTGGTGTGCGTGCAGTTCTGACGCCTGCAGCATGTTTGTGTTTCCACAATAACGTGTGTGTGTGTGTGTGTGTGTGTGTGTGTGTGTGTGTGTGTGTGTGTGTGTGTGTGTGTGTGTGTGTGTGTGTGTGTGTGTGTGTGTGCACATGTAGTGTGTGTAGGGTCCTGCTCTGGGGACTGAGCTGTTGTGTGGGCTGCCTGCCTGTGCATCTGGGTAATTGCCCTGGAAATCTAGCCGTTCTGTTCTCCCCAAAGACAACTCTCCAAAACAAATGTGCCTCCATGAAGCTGCCATCACTACCGCACCAGGGTGGTGTATTGCTAAAGGAAGAGTATCTGGATGTTGATCCTAAAGCTAGATGTATAGCTGACAAACAGAAGCAAAAAAATGCATTTTCCTTAAACTTTTGAATAAAAAAAAAAATGAAACAAAGCAACGATCACAAACTTTTGGCTTCACTTGTCATATTTGAGCACATGTCTTGGCTGAATGTAGGCTAAGCAGATAACTCCTTATGCACCCCTCTAGATTCAGCTCTGTAGCGCTGTAAACCAGATCACCCCTCTAGATCCGGCTCTGTAGCACTGTAAAACAGATTACTCCTCTAGATCCAGCTCTAGCACTGTAAAACACATCACTCCTCTAGATCCAGCTCTGTAGCACTGTAAAATAGATCACTCCTCTAGATCCGGCTCTGTAGCACTGTAAAACAGATCACTCCTCTAGATCCAGCTCTGTAGCACTGTAAAATAGATCACTCCTCTAGATCCAGCACTGTAGCACTGTAAAACAGATCACTCCTCTAGATCCAGCTCTGTAGCACTGTAAAACAGATCACTCCTCTAGATCCAGCTCTAGCACTGTAAAACACATCACTCCTCTAGATCCAGCTCTGTAGCACTGTAAAACAGATCACTTCTCTAGATCCAGCTCTAGCACTGTAAAACACATCACTCCTCTAGATCCAAATCTGTAGCACTGTAAAACAGATCACTCTTGGGGGTGCTGTGGCGCAACAGGCTACTGCGCTCATACCACGCACAGGTCCAAGTGCACACTGGGACCCAGGTTCAAGTCCGACCTGCGGTCATGTCCCGGTCCCACCTCACCTTTCTCTCCCACTTCACTGTCCTATACGAATGAAAGCAAAAAGCCCCCAAAATATGCTTAAACAATAAAACAAAAACAAATCAATTCACCCCTATAGCTCTGTAAAACAGAACGAGCCCCAGCTCTGTAGCGCTGTAGAACACTTCACCTCTCTTGAGCTTCAGCTCTGTAGCGCTCCACGTGCTGGAGATTCCTGTGATGACATCACTGGGCACTCACTTCAGCAGACAGCTCTGGAGCACCTGCTGCTCAAACACTCTTCTGGTTCAGAGAGAAAACACCGTCATTTCCCTCCTCTGCTTATTGGAGTCTGTTGCCGTGACGGTCAGGAACACACCGCTGTGGCATCTGCCTGGCTGTCACCCCTTAAATCTGATGACGAAGATGAGATGATGAAGACGATATGACTCGTAGGATGTGTCTCTAATCAGATCTCTCCTGTGGGTTTAATTGTGACGAGGTTGAGATGATATTTTGGTGAAGTGTGCTGGTCATATCCTAACTGTGTGTGTGTGTGTGTGTGTGTGTGTGTGTGTGTATGTGTGTATGATGTTCCTCTGAATCATTCTGATCTTGCCAAAGATGAGAGCGAGGACAGTGAGGAGTGGAACCATCTTCTCATTCATGCTTGCCACATTTAGATGATCGCCTCCATCTCCAACTGTTGGTAATGTTCACATTATATGATTACATTCACTATAACAAATTATGGTACATTACATTATAGGGTAAATATTTAAAATATGGCATTGCTTTACTGCATTGTATTTTAGTGTGAGTTCCGGGTATATTTTTTACAATAGACAGCTGTTTTGCAGGGCATAGTTATCTTATCCTATTCCCTAATGTGTATTAAAGGGATAATCCGGAGTGAAATGCACTTTAGATCAATTTTTCGGACTATTGGGAGTTCATACCTTGAGTTGACACCAAAATCATGTCATTCGGATGTATTTTGAGAATGTTCGAGTTCACCGTTTTTAGCCAAAACTCGTTAGCCAAAACTCGTTAGCCTGGAAGTGACCGGGGCAAGTCCTTTCGCCGCTACAAAACGCTATTTTTATACCTCTTCTATTGTTCCAACCAACACTACACTTACGTGGTAGTGAGTAGAGGGTTAAATTCATTCTGGACTCTCTATCCGACCACATAAAGACGTGGGGATACTTCGGTTTTGCTTTAGGGACCCTCTACTCACTACCACGTAAGTGTAGTTGGAACAGTAGAAGAGGTATAAAAATAGCGTTTTGTAGCGGCGAAAGGACTTGCCCCGGTCACTTCCAGGCTAAAAACGGTGAACTCGAACTTTCTCAAAATACATCCGAATGACATGATTTTGGTGTCAACTCAACGTATGTACTCCCAATAGTCCGAAAAATTGATCGAAAGTGCATTTCACTCCGGATTATCCCTTTAATGCACTCTCATGTCAAGGAACGACTTATATGTTCCCCATACAGTGTGAGAAATATACGGCCTTACTGAGGACTCATATATTAGAACTATGGTGCCATATAGCTCTAAAATATAGCTTACATCCTAATTAGCATCCTATATTTAGCATTTAGCACATACTGTATTCTGTGTGTCTGATTTCTTTTAATCTGCCACTGTGACCTCATGACCGAAGACGTACAGTCGAGGTCATCATGTGGATGCAGCAGAATCTGCTTCTCAAAGCATTTTTTAATAGCATCCCTCTGCTAGACTCCCTTGTTCACCAGTTAATCTGCCTGTAGAGTTAATTAGGCCACTTTCAAAAACAGCTTTGATGTCCATTGGCATTGCGCAAGTGTATTCGCAACCCTGCGAAAGTCAGACTGACCCTTCCCTAAAAAGCACTACTGAAAGCGCTCTTGAGAGTTGCGCCGACCCCTCCCCCCCGCGTCCCTGCACACACCGCAGCTCTGGACTGAGTTTGTGTCCTCTGCGTTGACCTTCTCCGTGCAGTCGCGGCGGCGGAGGAGAAGGAGGAGGAGGCGTGGGCAGGGAGGGGAGTCGTTGGCGGCGTAGAGGAGGACCTCGCTCCCCGCACACCTCCCACGGCTGCCGTGCCAGGCGCCACGCTGATGTCTCCTCCCGGCCGCGCCGTTACATCATCACGGGCCGACAGCTCATCATCGGCAGAAAGGTCACGCAGATCATTGCCCTTTAGTTGGCGTGCGACTATTAAAAACTGAAGGGTCAGAGAGTGACTGGTCCGCTGGTTGGCATGTGGGCAGTAAACTGATGAGGCCGACAGACTGGTCTGTTGGTTGGCATGCACGTGTTAAACTGATGGGGCAGACAGACCTGTTGGTTGGCATGCACGTTAAACTGATGGGGCAGACAGACTGGTCTGTTGGTTGGCATGTGGGCATTAAAGGAACACTTCACCGTTTTTTCATATTAAACTATGTTATTCCCTTAACTAAGACGAGTTGATACATACCTCTCACGTTTCAATGCGTGCACTCACTGGCTCTGGCGGGCGGCACAACTTTTTTAGCACTTAGCTAGTCCAATGCATTCATTAGGATCCAAACAGATGAAGTTAGAAGCGACCAAACACCTCCATATTTTCCCTATTAAAATACAGTTACACGAGTAGTCACACGACCAAGTATGGTGAGACAAAATAAAACGTGGTGCATTTGTAAGCAGGTAAGACGGATAACTATATTGTGTGGCGCATTAATATCCTCACTCTTGCACTTTCAATTTCACTTTGGAGTGAGGATATTACTGCGCAGAGTCTAAATGCTCCCAATGTTATTCCGCCACACAATATAGCTCTCCCTTATACCTGCTTAGAAATGCACCACGTTTTATTTTGTCTCACCATACTTGGTCGTGTGACTACTCGTGTAACTGTCTTTTAATAGGGAAAACATGGAGGTGGCTTCTAACTTCATCTCTGGATCCTAATGAATGCATTGGGCTAGCTAAGTGCTATCAAAGTTGTGCCGGGCGCCAGAGCCAGTGAATGCACGCATTGAAACGTGAGAGGTATGTATCAACTCGTCTTAATTAAGGGGATAACATAGTTTAATATGAAAAAACGGAGAAGTGTTCCTTTAAACTGATGAGTCAGACAGACTGGTCCGTTGGTTGGCATGCACGTGTTACTGTAAACTGATGGGGCAGACGCAGAGGCTGGTACTTTTTTTCAGCTGCAGCTTGATATCAGCTTCTCATCTTATACCATCACAACCACTCACTCCATAAAGCTGCAGCCTGCAGGGTGAGCCTTTTACAATCTAATAGCGTTTAATATATATTTAGCATAATGAACAATGAGCACCACCTCCACCATCACCACAACTATCTCATGCTTCGGGGGGTTCCGGGGGAAAACTCATCTCCGCAGTTACGGGCGAGCACCTGCAGGCTCTGAGCCTTTGACAGGTCAGCTTGGTAACCGGGCTATTCTGAGGCAGAACCTCATTCTGAGTCATACAATAAATTGGTTTCCCTGAGGGATCTGCAGTCATTTTAATATCTCATAGAAATATTTAGCCAGTCATTTTAGCCAGTAATTTCAATAGAAATTCAAAGAAAAATAATGAACATTATAAAGAACAATATTACTTAAATTTGTTTATTTGTCATATTATATTTGATGTATATTTACACATAGAAATGATTTACATGTATTTTACACTAGGACGCCTGTAAGGTCATGTGAAGTGCCGTGCCTCATGTGCCAACAACTGAAACTCCTCTCTCCTCTAGTGAACTGAGAGTTCCCCCTGCAGGTCAAAGAGTACACACACACGCACGCAGTGCACACACACACACACACACACACACACACACACACACACACACACACACACACACACACACACACACACACACACACACACACACACACACACACACACACACACACACACACACACACACACTTCTAAAAGCATTACATTACTCTGTTAGATTGCTCCGAGTGTAAACAAATAGTTTTGCATTTACATCAAATCCACATCCAATATTTTGTGTTCAGTCTCAGTCTGTGTTTCTGCGTGTAATTCTGTCACAATGGGTGTGCTTCTTGGCATGATGGTGTGTGTGTGTGTGTGTGTGTGTGTGTTTGTTCACAGTGCTCCTCTCAGACAGTTCTCCATGGCTCTGAGCTCCTGTAGTGTGTGTGTGTGTGTGTGTGTGTGTGTGTGTTCACAGTGCTCCTCTAACACAGTTCTCCATGGCTCTGAGCTCCTGTAGTTCCTCACTGTGGGCACGGCGGTGGAGAACGAGAACCCTCTGAGCCTCGGCGATCACAGAGAGAGACTGGCCAGCCTGCCCTCTGAGGACACACACACACACACACACACACACACACACACACACACACACACACACACACACACACACACACACACACACACACACACACACACACACACACACACACACACACACACACACTCTCATCACTGTCCCACCTCACAGCTCTCGGTGCATTGCCATCTCTATTGTGTCAAAAGTGTTTATGGTTATTGTTATGGGATTTGGCAGACGACTTAGTCCAAAGCGACATACAAATAAAAACAATACAATAATCAATTAAACAGTGAACAATGTCAAAAAGCAAAAAGTTGGTCAGACTACATTAGGGAGAATAGCAATAATAAACAAAGTTAATTCAAGCAATACCCCGCCCCCCCCCCCCCCCGACCCGGCCCTTCCCCTGTGTTGGCCACTGATCCAGTCATGTCTGTCCCCTCCCCCAGCCCTGTTGATTGACATGCCCAGCCCCTCCCCTGCGCTGGGTACTGACCCGTTGAAGTGCAGCTGTGCCAGTTTGAAGAGCTGCTGTCCCACCTCCACACTGTCCGCTCCAAACTGCCCGCGGACCCACAACACACTGCGGCTCAGGTGGGACGCCGCCTCACACCAGCTACCTGCAGGAGGACATTAGTGTTAGAGTGAGAGAGAGAGTGTGTGTGTGAGTATGAGAGAGACAGAAAGTGTGTGCATGTGTGTGTGTGTGTGAGCGAGACAGAACAAATGTGCATGTGAGTGTGTGTTTGTGTGTGAGAGAGTATGAGAGAGACAGAAAGAGTGTGTGTATGTGTGTGTGTGGTGCGTGTGTGTGTGGTGTGTGTGTGTGTGTGTGTGTGTGTGTGTGTGCGCAAGTACTGTAACTCACCCATGCTTGCGTAGGCTCTGGCAGTGGTATCAGAGAGTTTACCCTGCAGTTTGTGTGTCTCCAGCAGGTGGCGCTTTGCTCTACTCAGAGCTTCCTGGAGAAGCCTGAGGGCCTCGTCTGACAGACAGAGAGAGATCATGGTAGCATGTTGACAATATCTTTTTAAAATTATAATATTTCTATTTATTTTACTTTTCTAATTATTTAAGTTTCCTTTCAAATCTAGGCTTCATAGATAGTAAATAGTTCCTATAAGTTCATTTGTTTCCATTCCACCCCAAACAGATATTGTATCTGCTTGTTTTGTAATATGTCAGCTTTGGCAATTACTGCTTATTTGAGTCATGCCAATAAAGCTCCATTGAATTTAATTGAAATTGAGAGAGAGAAAGTGAGTGTGAGAGAGAGAGAGACAGACAGGAGAGGGATAGGGATAGAGAGAGAGAGACAGACAGACAGACAGGAGAGGGATAGAGAGAGACACCAGGGCAATAGATAGAGGAGAGAGAGCGAGATGAAGGCAGTAAGTGTGTCCTCACCAGGCCTGTCCAGGTCCAGCAGCTCCAGAGCCTGATCCAGCCGTGCTGTGATGACCTGCAGGGTCTGCTCCGCCTCCCTGCTGGACAGCTGCCCTGAACAGCCCTTACGCACACACACATAACCGCCAGCTCCCGTCTGCAGGAGGAACAGGAATAACAACAACAAAATATTAACACTAATAGTTTATAATACTTTAGTGTTTAGAACACTAAACTATTAAACTATACTATATGAACCGGCTCACATCATTTACTGTTTGCTAAAAATATTTTGTATTTTGTATCTCCAATGAACCTTCTACACACACCCACAGAGACACACACACACACACACACACACCTACCTGCAGAGCTTTGGCACATATGGGACACTTGTAATGCGTGGTGGTGAGAGAGCCCTCTGGTGGTGACTTCAGGTCCTGCAGGCAGGCCTCACACTGACAGGTGAAGCGGTACTGCTCCAGGAGGAGGCGCTGTCGCTCCTGCACCTTCATCCGGCTGCAGTGGGGACCTGAGAGGCACCAGACAGGAGAGGAGAATTTCAAAGAGGGCTGGGGTGGTGTAGCCTGACTCTCGCCAGACCCTTGTAGTTCCGCCATGCTCCACCAGAGGCGTTTCGCTGAGCTCCACACAAGGGTCTGGACGCGAGGGCAATCCAAACCCCTGCCAGTGATCAAAAAATGAGCAACCAATCAGGAGCGCCGAAGCGAGTGTTTGATTCAAATAACAATGGCGGCACGCAGCGAGGAGTCTTGTGCTGACATTGATTCTGCTATTTCAACCGTTTTGTCGAATCTATCGAGTATTCATTCTTTAAAAAGATTAACAGGGAATAGTTTTGAAGACATTTATTGGTGGCAAGGATGTTTTTACTCTTCTTCCGACCGGGTTTGGCAAGAGCTTGAAGAAGCCTAGCACGTCATTCAAGATAACAGGCAAGTGGTTTATCAAATCACATGCGAGGATGTTTTACAAGGACCCGCCTTCATAAATACATCTCCTATCTAGAAGTCCCAGATCCTTGTGTGAAGCAGACAGCGAACTACAGGATCTGGCGAAAGTCAGGTTAGGGGTGGTGATCTCAGAGGTTTAAGTACCAGTGAGACAATACCTGAGTCTCGAAGGGTTAACTAACAGTGAGTGAATGTCCACAAGATGACAATACAGGTTGTTAAAAGGAGGAACAGCGTTCTGTGTTGACTGCTACCATTCCTGTGTGGTGCTATGAAACATCCATGTATCTATGAATGATCCTCCTAACAGAAACACTACTGGCCCTACCCTCTACAGCCCATGATGGTTAATTGCCCTACCCTCTACAGCCCATGATGGTTAATTGCCCTACCCTCTACAGCCCATGATGGTTAATTGCCCTACCCTCTACAGCCCATGATGGTTAATTGCCCTACCCTCTACAGCCCATGATGGTTAACTGCCCTAACCTCTACTGCCCCGATGGTTAATTGCCCTACCGGCTATTACACCTGATAATTAACTGCCCTACCCTCTACAGCCCTTGATGGTTAATTGCCCTACCCTTTACTGCCCCTGATGGTTAATTGCCCTACCCTCTACTGCCCCTGGTGGTTAATTGTCCTACCGTAGCAGTGCAGCAGCTCGTCTCCAGCAGTCAGGTCCCTGGCGGCGCGGACTGTGACGGAGACCCCTGTGGCAGACGTGGTGAGGGACGAGGTCCCATCTGGGGCGCCCCCACCACCGTACCCCGGGTCAAAGGTCACGCTGGTGTTGGGTCGGCAGGCGTGGTTCATGAGGCTGAGAGTCGGGTATATTGCCGTAGCGACGCGGATCTCTTGGCTGGCCTGTACCGCCGCTCCACACTTATCTGTGAGGTGAGAGAAGAGAGAGATCAGAGAAGAGAGTGGAGGGAGGAGAGGAATGAAGAGAGAGAGAGATCAGAGGGGAGAGAGGAATAAAGAAAGAGAGAGATCAAAGAAGAGATGTCTAAGAGCGCTAAGCTTTTTTATTTCAAACACTTTCCTGGCAGTACCTGTATGTTTGAGTGTATGTGTGTGTGTGATTATTTACCGTGACACTCAGTGGTGATGGCCATCAGCAGGGTGTGTGTATTCTCACCTGATACTCTCTCAGTAATGATGGCCTGGGCGTTCGCCCTCAGCTGTAAGAGATGTCTCAGAGCTGTAGCTCCCAGCATGCTCAATTCTGGACTCCATTCTCCAGCCGCAGAATCCTCAAATACTGATTGGCCATCAGAGCTGTCACTCCCGTAGTCCCCGCCTCGCCAAGAGTATGGAGGAGGCCCTGCCTGCTGCAGTAATTGATACAGTGTTGCTATGGTAACGGCGTAAAGGAATCGCAGGCTTGGGGCGTGTCCCTCCACATGTGGTAACAGACTGTAGACATGCTGATAAGCATCACCATGGCAACCCGCACAGAGGTCAGACATCTGCATGGAGCCACTGGTGGGCAGCACTGGCTTGGTTTGTCCAGCAGAGGGCACAGTGGTGTCGTGAGTGTGTGTGTTCTCTTTCTCATCATCGCTCTCCTTCTCCTTCACCTCCTCAGGCACTTCCTGCTTTGACTGGCTTCTAGCCTTGACCTCTGACCCTTGTGCCCTCTTGACCTGCCGCAGGCCGCCCTTCAGTGCCACCCGCAGTGCCAGCTGCGCCAGGACGCCTACGGCTCTCAGCTCCGCCCCCAGGGGGCACTCCCAGCGATGGTGCTCCTGCCAGGCCTGCTGTTGGCACCGCTGCCCACAGTAGCGTGTGTAACTACAGCTTGGGCAGGGCACTGGGCACAGCGTCGGGCACAGGCAACGGTGGCAGCAGCGGTCCTCCGTGCCAAATGAACCTTCTGGCCTGTCTGTCCCCTTCTTGGTCCTCCCCTCCGGCCCACCCATGAGCCCCTCTCCTGGGATCAGCACACAACTGAAGGCCTGGTCCTCCAGCAGCACCTCTCCAGCGCACTTCCCCTTCGTGGCCACCAGATGGCGCCCTTTCTCCGGGCTGACATGCAGACTCACTCCTGCTGCGATGCTGGTTGGTGCCACCGTGCCCGTCTGCTGCTGCCCAGGCTGTGGCTGTGCCTGTATGAGGGCCTGGCACTGCTCTCTCCTGGTGAGGAGCTTCGGCTGCAGCTGAGAGGGGTAGCCGTGTGCCAGCGCTCGCTCGATGTCCTCCAGACTCTCCTGCAGACAAGTATGGAGAGCCAAAACAAATCAAAAGCCTGGCCAACATAGACACCACCCATTCAGCTGCACTTTGCGCTACTTAGTCAACCTGCGCTAACCTAACACCATCGCGCGCTGTCCAACAACTGCGCTATCGAGTTGGCCGACACCACCTATTCAATCTGCGCTAACATAACCAGAGACCATCGCGCTGTCCAACAACTGAGCTATCGAGTTGGACAACGCAGACACCGTAGTCAAATTGTTTACTGTCGCGTGCTGCCTAAAATATCAATAACAAAATTGAGAGCACACAGGGAGAGACTCCGCTCAGACACCACACACTTGAAACCACACACATCGTCCTGCACAACCACCACAAAATACATAAAGGCCCGACCACACTGTATACGGCATGCGCTGTTCTCACCGCTAGGTTGCTCTTGGTTAAGGTGTTCTGATTTACATTGCGCCGCAGTCAAAGTTCAACATGGTTCAACTTTGACCATGGCACGCGCAAGAGCGGCTAAGCGGTAGACCTGTTTTTGTGTGTGCAAGTCATTGAAAGTATATTTGAAGCTACTCTCCATTTGTCCTGCTCCTGCAAGGTGGAATGTGCGCAAAGCTACTCTTCTTCAAGTTTGTGATGGACCCATGACACAGAAAATATATTTCTCTAAGAGGATAATCTGTGATCATGTACTTAAATTACAACACTACGAAGCAAACCAATGGGCCTGAGTGTTTCATCAGGAGTCATAATACTGCAGGTGGTGTAACAAAGCCGTAAGCATTGGATGGTGTAATGACTAAGTGGCAGAATGTAAAAGCAAATCTAAGAAGGCCAAAACAACACCATTCAACCATACACCTCAACAGCACTCTCTACATTCCTGAGACAAGGAATTGGTGGCAGTGAAAGGTGTTAATGTGTTATGAGATATATTGCTACACTGTGGAGCTATATAAATACAGCTGAAGAGAATCTGAAAGTGCTACAGTGTTCTGAAAGTGTTATAACCACATGTCGTTTTAGGATGTTATGTTATGGTGTTATGGTGGTATGGCCACATGCTGTATACTGTCTTATGGGTTTATGGTGTTATAACCACACAAGTTGTCTTAAGGATATGAGGATATGGTGTTAAGACCACATACTGTATGTTGTCTTAAAGAGGTGGTGTTACGGTGGGTTTTCTTAGGATATGGTGATATGGTGTGCTGGTGTTATGGTGTGCTGACCGCACAGGTTTCTCCATCTCTCTACCTCATCAACTGCTTCCTGCCTCGACTGGGGAGTCCGGACCAATGACATCATACAGGTCACTGTGTACCCACCTGGTAGCAGGCGAGGTGAAACAGGGCAGCCGATCGGTTGGCATAGCACAGTGCCAGCTGCTCAGAGTCCTCCGGGGCGTGGCACAAACCCTGCAGTTCACCAGGGTACACAGGAGGAAGATGGCAGACATGTTTTGGAGGTAAAACATTTATATGTATTTCCAGTAAACTGATAATGCTTTAGACAGCAGGCCTACACATAATGGGTCTTTGGGTATGAAACTGTAGCTGTAACAAAGTTAAAGACTTGCATCCCCCCACTAGTATTCATATATTAACACACAAAAAAGGCTTGAAAAGTGACTGATATCCATACATTCATCCATAGGCTTACATTTAGAGGAGTCTTATAGGTTCAGAGGATGCGTGCCGGTGTTGGGAAGGAGCAACCATAGGCCTACCTGTGAGTAGTGTAGCGAAGCTGCCATGTAGTCTTTAGCTTTGAAACTGCTGTTGCCTCTCTCTCTACACCGCCCAGCACTCTGAGCGCACTTTTGCACGGGGTAGGTGATGCTGATACTGGACAGGACCTGGACATCCTCGACCCTGGATAAGTTACAAGATAACAGTTTTCAGGTACAAGAAGATAAAGGAGATCTAAATATAAAGATTCAATTAAATAAGTCTGCTGGCGAATAAATTCGAGTTAAACACTTTCAAAATACGAATAGGCCTATAAACAAGAGAACAAACAGCATCCTCATCGCCAAAATAACGTTAGCTGTCACACACTAGCCTACTAGTAGATGCCATTTCTGTATAACTAGCCTACGATAAGTGAAAAGTTTGTTTGGTCTTTCTCAGCATCGGAGGAAACTATGAGCACTGTCACTGAGGCTGAAACTGTAACAACCTACGTTGTCTGTGACTGTCCAAAAACAAATATTTCGTCTATGTCGGACAGGACGGATAACTTTTTTTGTTGCTCAGGATCCAACTGACTCCAAATCTGTTCCGCGTGCCTGATCCAGTCTGGGCAGGGTAAATCCATTACTTTATGTTTCTAAATACGCCACCTCGCTAACGTGCTTTTGCACAAATAAGCAGAGCCAGCAGTAGAACAACACACGCATTTGATTTGTGCGCGGGACACATGTCATCGTCGCAGAACAGTGACGTCTCAAATGTGGCGTAGGCTACGTCGACGTGATGTAGGTACATTTAACCCTATGAGCCCTTGGCTGTTTTAAGGGCATTTTCACTACCTCTAGTTAGAAGCATTTATCCTGGTCATTGTAAGTGCCATTTACACACCCAGATCTGCCACAATATCATGTATAAATACATGCATTGATTTAGATGTTTAAATAATGAAAATGTAAAAAGCATGACGTATATGAGTCATTCTACAGATTCGGTGCCATTTAAGTAGTGCTAGTGTCCCAAGATGTACTACTGTTAGGCTAACCTTTCAGAACATTTATCAAACTACTGACTACAAATGACAACATGTCAAAGTTTCACATATTTTTAGGGTTTTTATAAAGAAATGTTTTTATAGCTATAAAGTATAACAATGTTTAAATGAATAAGGCCATGTGGCACACTGGTACTGTAGCTGCTAGCATCCCGAATTAGCAACAGATTAGCACAAAATCTTCAACCCTATCACATTCAACCCCATCACATTTTTCAATGTTACAGGGTTGAATGGCTGTTACAGGGTTGAATAGCTATTAAATCTTAGTCATATTTAATATATATTGCGTAATACCAATCATATGTTCTTGTTGATGTAAATGTTTGTTGTTTACGGCTTTATAGTAGGCCTATCAACTAAAAGTACGAGGAATTTTCAAATGTTAAAGTTTAAAAAATTGACAATGATCTTGTTTTTCTCCGGTGCCCACTGACATATTTAGGAGTAGTATTTACAAGTTCATGTTAATTTTACTACATAGTGATTAAAACTATACAGTTATAAGTCTTGGAGAGTAAGCAGGTCATTCTTGATATCGCATGAGCCCACAAGGTTAGGAAAAGATATGTATCATGTGGAATTAGCTTTCAGGTGTGTCTATGTGCTTGAGAGAGTGTGAGTGATTGTAGATTTGAGAGAGAGAGAGAGAGAGAGAGAGACCCCAATAGTGCATAGAAATATGATCATTTCGGGTAACTTTCTACACTCTTTCTTCAACAACTACTTAGTATTTATGTATTTCTACTGCTTATAAACTGACAGTGTCTATATGTTTGTTTTAGACAATCTGTGGAGGGGAAGAAAAAATCAAGACAAATTGAGAAAGCAGGTAGCTGAATTACAGAAATCTCTTAATGAAGAGAAGCGGGCCAAAGAAAAGTACAAAAAAGGCGGCAACGTTTAGAAAAGAAGACCAAATCTACAGCTGTACCAAGTGATGTCAGAAGATCTGTACTGCATCACACAGCACTCATTGCTCAAATAAAGGAACATTATAAAAAGGCAAAAAATGAGAGAGAGAGGCAAATGATATCTAGATAGTGGCAGGTAACATTGTTAAGAAATAATCTGTTTTTTTTGTTGTTTTTTTTTAAAGATTTCTTCACACGTGATGATATCAGTAGAATGACCACTGGCAAAAGGCAAACTAAAACAAAGAACAAACAGAAGATGCAGAAGAGGTTCCTCCTTGACACGTTAAAAAATCTGCACAGGACATTTCTTGCAGAGAACACAAAATAGCTGTCATACTCCATGTTCTGCCGCCTCCGTCCTTTCTGGGTGGTTCACCCTTCCCTTGCTGATCGGGACACTTGTATATGCAAGCTTCACGAAAACCTGACATTTGTCGCAGAGAAGCTGAAACAAATAAAGCTTATTGAATCGTCAGTGCTTGAAGATTTAGTCAAAAGTTTGTGTTGTAGTTCCTTGAATAAGCAGTGTATGTACGGTGAATGTGAACTGTGCAAGAACCAAACAGTTCCCATGTGAAGTTTGTATGCTGCAGATGAAAACGTTGTCTTTCTCCAGTGGATGGTCAAAGAAAAGCCAAGAAAAAATGAGGAAGGTCAAACAGTAAAAGTCACTCTGAAGGATGAGGTTAACAAGACGCAGGAACAACTAGTGGAGTTTCATTCACTCCTCTTCAGGTTTCGGAGACATCTCTTCAACATCAAACAGCAGTATGCTTACTGTCGTGAGCTCAAGAAAAACATGTCTGCAGAGGAGTGTCTTATCCATATTGATTTTTCAGAATATTTCACCTGCAGATATGGGGCAGAGATACAGTCTGTTCACTTTGGCTCATCTCACGAACAGGCCGTCCTCCACACAGGTGTCCTCTAGGCTACGTTGGACAGAACCAGCAACCAACTTGCTTCACCACCATATCTCCATCAAGGCACAAGGCTCCTCCTGCTATCTGGGCACACCTCAAGCCTGTGCTTGATGACCTGCAACATACCCACCCCAACATATCAACAGTACACTTCTTCAGTGATGACTAAGGCAGTCATTCAGTGAGTTAAGCCTGATCTGAGGGTCTACATGTAGGTGGAAGATAAATATGTGTATCATCTGCATAGAAGTGAAAAGACACAGCATGTTTCTGGAATATGTGACCATAGGGAGAGTATCAATAAGCAAAATAGAATTGATCCCAACACAGAACTCTGTGATACACCATATAAGAAAATGAAGACCCATAGTTGTTCAAAGAGACACAGAACCTTCTGTTAAGACAAGTAGGATGTAAACCATTAGTGCATCAGATAATCCCACCCAATGCCAGTCTAACTGTATGCAATGATCAATTGTGTGAAAGACCGCACTAAGGTCCAGAAGTATCAGGAATCAGCCAAAACCTGTGCACTGGTGAAAAGGTCTACCAGGAAATCACTGCCATTCCTCCCCTCTTCAGAGCAGCAGATGGCTGTCTCGGAATGCCGGTTGTGTTGTGAGGGCCAGTCCACTTGCTGGTGCTTCTGTTCGGACATTTTAGCTAGCCTTAGAGGTATACTACTGTATGCAATTGTAATCGATTTCAAACTTCAGAGGTCTATTCTGTGGGTGGGTACACACTAAAATAAAAATGGTCATACACAGGCCTGTCTCCTGCTGCATTTTTTAGTTATTATACAGTACCTCCACCAAGGAGGTCATGTTTTTCACCGGGGTTTGTCTGTTAGCATGATAACTTAAAAAGTTATGGATGGATTTCGATGAAATTTTCGAAATGACCCAAGGAAGAAACAATTCCATTTTGGGAATGAGCCGTCTGGATCCAGGAAGCTTGCTGCGCTTGGCGGAGGTTTGTGCTTTCTAGTTCATGTCTTAACAAACTGCACTATTGAAACCTTGCTGAGTGTTTTCTCATTCTTGTGCAGCTCTCATGTGTCAATCTGAGAATGGCATTGGGGATACTTTCTAACTGCTGACATGTTCTTGGTTTGTATACATCCACTCACAGTGGACACGTAGACCTCAGAACCACACACAGATGCAGCATAAACGGTTTCTCTATGTCTTCCTTTCTCTCTGTTTCCTCCTCACTCTCTAACTCTCTGTCCTCATCTCTTTCACGCCTGTTCTGCCTGTGAGACACGTAGAGCTCAAACCCACACACAGATGCAGCACATAAACCGCACGTATACATTCTCTCTTTCAGTCTTCTTCTTTCTCTCGCGCTCTGTTTTTTCTTTCTATCAATCTGAAGAAGTGTAAGTAAATGTATTCTTCAGATACAAGTCGTCAGTGATGCAGCTGAGATGGGGTATTGCAGCTGCTAAGTTGCATGTCATGGATTTTGCATCTGTAAAGAGTGCATAAAGTGTCCACTGTCCAGTTTGTATCGTATTAGACTGTATACTTATGTTCCAAATAGTTTAGTTTGTGATGATGCTATCATAAATTGAATTCCAATTGCAAAGTTTTTGCAGTTTGCAATTAGACTTGCTAAGGAAATGTTTATACTCAATAAGGATTATGCACTAGGGAAAATGTATAATGTTTGAAACATGTAGGCCTATAATTATACGTTTCAAAATGCATGTAGCTGTTATATGTTCTGTAAACAGAAGATATGTCATTAATTGACATCATAAGTTTAAATGTACTGTACTGCAGATTATGGGGAAATCAGCCATAAAACATGAAATATAGTCCAAATGAAGGTGCACTGTACCCCTAGAGGTAGCTCTGTATGCAATTGTAATCGATTCCAAACTTCAGAGGTCTATTGTGTGGGTACACACGAAAAATAAAAACATGTCTTCATACAAAGTCCTGGCTCCTGGCTTGCATGTTTTGCATTTAGCTTTTTTTGTTTTAATAAAATGCACTACTGAAACATTACTGAATATTTTCTAAATCGCTCTATTGTGTCAACCTGATAATGCAAATGCATTAGGGATACTTTCTAACTGCTGACATGCTCTTGGTTTGTCACAATAATCCACTCACAGAGGACAATTAGACCTCAAAACCACACACATAAACCTGCACGTAAACATTCTTTCTTATAGTCTCTCTAATCTCTTTCGCGCCTGTTTTGCCTTTGTCAACTACATTTTCAACGACTGCCTCTACAATACTCCACTCACGAGGACACGTAGAGCTCAAAACCATAAACAGATGCAGCACTATAAACCTGCATGTATATTCTCTCTTTCAGTCTTCTTTCTCTTTCTCTCTTTCTCCTCCTCTCTCTTACTCTCTGTCCTCTTGTCTATTGCACCTGTTCTGCCTTTGTCAACTAGCCCCCTCCATATCGTAACACCCCCCATCTACCCACCACCACCACCCCCATCCCCCGCATCACAAACACACACACACACACACACACACACACACATAAACACACCCGCAAGTACACACAAAACCAGAGCAGAGCGTCATATACCACCTCTGAATACCCACAACATCCGAAACCGAAACACAGATACCATATAGCCACAGAACAATAATTTCACACAAATTTACATCACAGACCACTTGGAGGTGCAAACAATATCGGATTTTTGGTTGATTTGACCATCAGTGAATTTCGAAACACTTTGCTTGGAATATACAATAGAAATACATCATAGGAGTGATTAACATAAAAAAATTGACTCCATTTTTTGAATATTTGATACCTCCAATGTTTAGTGTTCTAAAGATGTCAACGAACCCCTTATAGCCTATAGCTACATAATTGCCAAGGAGCCAGAAGTGAACACACATGAATAGCTAAAAACTGTGCTTTAATTATAAAACTAAACACGACAAAATACTTTTATAACATTTGAGCCAGCTCCTGCTGTGATCTCATAAAGCTTTTGTTTGTAGCCTACCTCCAACAACATGCCATAGCCTACCTGGTTAGGCTTCTTCCCCAAAACGCCCCCAAATGCCCATATGTTGGTGTGAAAGAATTCAGCAATCAAGAAAAGCATCAACCAAAACAGCAAATACCTGGTGGCACCTACACAAAATTACCACACAATTGCTTATCAAAAAGTCCTCTTGGAATCCAATCAGATTTTGGAACCAAAATCCTATAGGATTCCAATAGCAACAATCCTATAGGATTTATGAATGCTATAGGATTGCACCCAAAAACAATCTAATGGCCACCCCACACTACAAGAGAATCGCAACGATTTTAGTCCCGATCGGCCCCCTCCGACAATCGGGGGTGGCGTTACCATGGTAGCTTGGACGGGGCCGACAATCGGACCCGATCTGCCTGTCTCGCCGAGTATTCTGAGATAGAATTCTACACGTTCCAAAAGTGCCCGATCGTAAAATCGGGGTTATCAAACATGTTTGATATTTCAGTCGGGACATTGGACGACGTCACTGCAAGAGCCGTTCTATTTCATTGATCTCTACTCTGAACGTCAGACAAAGTGGTCTTCTGTGCGGAGCAGCTGACGCATGGGACAGTTTTGCACCTCTGTAAATGCCTTTTCTCTTTCTTTAATAATTCAAAATAAAACGCGTCTTTGTTGTTTGTTTGATTGCGGAATTCGCCCATGAGAACTTCCGAGCACCAACTTTAATTAGTGTGAGGTCTATCAAGCCGGGGTCAGAATATAAAAGGGGTTATGAAAATACACAATGTATAATTCCGCTCCCTTGAAGACAAGTCAGATTATACAACTACAAATGGTCAGACAACGTACAACCCACAGCGGTAAACTCCCACCTGCACGTAAACCAATTGCAGTGTGTGCATAAGTTACCCAACCCGTACACACCTCCCTACGTAATTCCTGGGTTTTCACTGCTTTCAGAAGGTTATGAGCGAAAATCTCGTTTAATAATCTGCTCAAACGATGGAAATAAATTAGGCAGGCCTACCACTGAGCATTAGCACATCTACATCTAGCAAACATCTTGGCTCAGTGTTTCCGCCCATTTACTGTGATCAGATTTTGATGTTTTGCCTGAACGTTAGATCAATGGGCAATGTCGGCTAAGGGATGTGAAGCATGAATTGCAGTTCAGTAATGCAAAGAGCAAACCTGTTGCAAAGAATCTGAGCGTTATAGCCAGTCGTTCTTTGGCACTGACAGACAGCCTCATATCTGTGTGATTGCATTTGGAAATTTAGCAGAAGCACGTTTTTGCGCCTGTATGCTACAATTTGTATGACGTGACGTTTGTTTGGCATGTAACTTTACTTAAGGCGCTAACTTTACTAACATGTCAACAGCATGTAGGCCTGTAATGCTCATCTAGTATAGGCTTTATAACTGTTGTTTCACTCTGAAAGTGGCTACTGAAGTGGGATGTAGTGCAACTGCTTCTCCATAATAATTTCCCTTGTTTAATATGTGGATAACTTTCAATGGACTAAACAAATAAAAGGTATGTTTTTGTTTATCATAAGCTAGCTGGTTTATTGCATGGCAAAGCATACAGAAGTTACTTGCAGCAGTGAAGCTCAGATTGTTGTTAACGTGTTTCAGTTACCTTTTATGCCTTTGCAAAAGCTAGCACGCATGAAAACCAGATTTCAGGGAGCTAGCATCAGTGGTCATATTAACACAGCGGGACACACAGTGAGGAAGGATCGAGTAAAATCCCCATCCCCTGAACGTTTCGAACCAAACTTGCACTGATGCAGTAGGCTATTGATGATCACTGATCAAATTGCTATTTTCTGAGCACAACCATTCCCAGCGTCATTTTTCGGTAGGTCGACAACCAGAGAATGTCTGATAAGGGCAACGATAGGTAGGCCTAACGTACCTAGCCTATCTTTTACTGTGTGAATTAGCCTACATGGGGCGGGCGCTGCGTCTCTCCAACTAATCTGCCGTTGTACAGAAATGACACTCACGGACGGGAAAAAGCCACCATCCGATATTTACCTACTACAGATTTGAGTAGCCTAAATATATTGATGTAATTGTATGATAGGCCTACATATTGTACACACTAATTACACTGTGAAATACATGTTGCACGATAATGCGTTTATTGACTTTTAATTACCCAAAGTTGTAGCTCTGTCTCTCAATATTCAACTGCTCTGATTTTCTAATCAATTGTCAATCACTTTCGGGAACTATTTGAAGCTTACATGAACCACCTTAAACTCTGTATCTATATGGCCCTGGTAAAATCGTTTTGCTAGTTGTGAAGGCACAGTAGACATAACTCGAAAATTAGGTTCATTTTGCTCAGATGCAGCGACAACACGTAGCTCGCAGAGTGCGACAATCGGGCACGATTGTCCTGTAGTGTGTGGTGTTCCCTTGTGCGTTCGAATCGTATGCGATCATGTTGACGATCGGAGAGAGGAAATATCGGTGAAGATTCTCTTCATGTGTGTGGTGTTGTCCCGATCCGAAAATCTTATCCGATTTAAAAATCGTGTAGTGTGTGGCCAGCTTAAGTCTGGTTGGAATGATATGATTGTCAAGATTCCAATCCTAGGTTCCTATTTATTCCAAATTCTGACTTTTTGATAAGGGTATAACATTGCTACGCAGCCGTCAGACTTTCCACAAACGCGTCACAGAAAGTGCACCCCACAGCCTACTACTTCCATAGATAGCAAAATAAATGGACAAACAGACTCCATTGTTTTCGGTGGGAGGGCACTGACTCAAATTAAACTGTTTTTCAGTTTGTCTCCCATCATACTGTGCAGACTCTGACTTAACTTTGCGACATTAGCCATCAAACTGAATCTTGAAACTAATATGATTGATTGACAGTAAAAATCTAAAATTGACAGTAAAAAAAGAAATGCAATAAGTTGCAGGTATATTCTATTTACTAATGACATTATATGTTGCATGTAACATCTGAATGAATCTAAACACAACACAAAAAATAAATTACACATACAAATAAGGTCACCGACTACTAGCTATAGGGCAAGAGAGTGGTACAACTGCCAAAACCCCACATTACCTTTAAGGCGAAAAAAAAAAAAGAAATTCGAGAGCTATTATTAACATTTAATCTTGGATCACGATGCTGAGAGATGGGCCCAAGCAATGGCGGAAAAGAGTCCATGCATTGGTGAGCTCCCTGCAGAGATGGGGGACTCGAGTCTAGTGACTTGACTCGAGTCAGACTTAAGTCGCCAGATTGAGGACTTGTGACTTGCTTGATCAACAGTGAGAAAAGACTTGACTTGACTTGGACTTGCTACTCATGACTTGAGGCTTGACTTAGACTTGCATGCAATGACTCGACAAGTCATTGCTGTCTTGGTTAATTGGTGAATAATAATAATAAAAACTATTTTCGATTGGATATTTCCTGTTGCATGTGGGCGAACCTGGCAACCTCTCTACTAGGTGCTACCGTGCTAGGTGACGCGCCCGCCATCTACAGTAGAGCGGTCGGGGTTAAGAAGATGGAAGCTGTTACCAGTTTCCAAAATCATAACATTTGGATTTAAAGACGATTCAACTCAACAAAAGAAACGAAAAGAAACGCAAAGTGTGCAGCGCAAAAATATCCGACACATCCAGCACCACGTCAAATTGTATCCGCCATTTCCGACTACACAAAGAAAAGTAAGAAATGTCTCTAGCTAATTTCACATTATTTTTTTAATCTAACGTTAGCAGCTAACATCCCATCTCCATCAGTCAAACGTGACAAGAGCTTGCTGTTTGCATCACATTACGTTTTATCATGTTGACTTAGTTCCACATTGATCCCGCCTATCAAATAACAGACAATTAGACTGAAATACGGTATCTGAAAATCACTGCGCAAACCTCCTCCAAGCGAACAGATCACCTCCTCTGGCCTCCATCCATAACTTTTTTAGTTATCTTGCGAACAAACAAACAAACATATACAGACAACCCAACAAACTCCGATAAAACCATAACCTCATTGGTGGAGATAAAAACTTCGAAACGGTCTTTGTCCCGACGCACATAATTGTCAACATTCTCGATAATGTCGAGGGGAAGCTGAGACAAATCATGCATGACTGCAAGTAGGCTACTTCTTTGCGTTTGGATGAGAGTAGGCTACAGATGTGATGGATGTTACATCACATCTGTACTCTCACCATGGGCGTTAGAAAATGTCTATACATTCTTAAAAATGGAGTGGGAGCATACAGTAAATGCATTGAATATGAGGCTATGTTGCACTAACTGGTTTTCAGTTTTGTGCTATCATTGAATGGTGATTTATGTGAGCCCTTTGCACTGAAATTAATACTTTTCACTCATATGGCTGTAAAATACTTGTATTTGTCGTTAGGGAATGTATAGGCCTATCAAAAATGCACTTGAGCATGAAAAAAATGAAATGTATATACTGTATGTTATAGGCTACATTTAATTCTTATTCAGAATTATTTTGTAGCTTCTCTCATGTCAGATGTGCAAAAGTGCGCAGCCACATTTGGCCCTCTGATGGTGATGATAAAAATTGTGGCCCTCTTAGTCATGAAAGTTGCCCATCCCTGGTCTACCACATCAATGTAGCTGTTAGTTTGATAGCGCTAGCTGCTTTAATTTTTGTTAAATCATAAAGTATAACAGCCAAACAACATGCACAAACCCTATTACTGTAAATGTAGGCTATAAGTATATGAGAGATGTATGACATAAATGAGAAATGGGCCACTTTCAAGAGTAAATTGTAGTAGCCTAACATAGAAGTGTCTCCATTTCATTTCCATATGGTATTTATTAATGGAATATTATGCAATGAAAACATGAGATAAACACACATACACACACTCTGTCTGGTAATTTGGTACACCAGGCCCTGTAGTCGTTCCTAGTAATTCTGATCCTGCTGGTCCTAGTGAGCATTTTTAATTATTCTTTAGCCTTATATCCCCTTCTTCTATGTGTTAGCCCTTTTGTGCAAAGGAGGCTGCCGTCTCTTCAAGTTTTAAGACGGTTTTGTCTTCCAGCTTATTATATGACTTGACTTGTGACTTGCTTGACCTAAGCTATGACTTGACTTGACTTGACTCGACCTAAGCTATGACTTGACTTGACTTGACTCGACCCTCACAAAAACGACTTGGGACTTGCTTGAGACTTGAAGGTTAAGACTTGAGACTTGCTTGAGACTTGCATATGTGTGACTTACTCCCATCTCTGGCTCCCTGGTACACTGCACCGGCTGCACTCCCACATCTGTCTATCTGGGGGCCCAATATCAGTGCTGGACCCCCAGGCTCGCCCTAAGCCCCCCACCATCACATTTGAGTGTGATGCATTTGTATTACATGTAGATTCATGCACGCACATGGTTATGCTTTTCTAAAGTTCCAGTATAGCCGACAACTATTGATGTTAATTCATTCCTATACTCTAAGATCTTCCACAACTGCATTGTAAGCACTTGTCCCTCGTAGACAATAAGTATTGCATTTAGAAGCATTTCTGCATTTAGCCATTTTTGTTTTAATAAACTGCACTACTGAAACCTTGCTGAGTATTTTCTCATTCTTGTGTACCTTGTTTCAGGCAGACCATTAGAGATCATTTCTAACTGCTAACATGTTCTTGTCACAATATTCTACTCACAGAGCACACATAGACCTCAAAACCACACACAGATTCAGCGCTATAAACCTGCACGTAAACATTCTCTCTGTCATTTTTTTCTCTCTCTATCTTCCTCTTTCTCTCACTCTTTCTCCTCATGTCTTCGCGCCTTTTCTGCCTTTGTCAACTACCTTTTCACACCCTTGGTCACACACTGTCCTCTACTTAAGTTCAGTATCAAGCACACAGTATAAGAGTACAAGAGTGAGACCAGATCAGGGCCATTGCAGCCATCAGTGGAGACTCCAACGGGTTACTGAGCCACAATCTTCACCTAAGGACCAAGATCCAAGACTTGACCAAGTGAGTAACAAAAGAAACAATTTAACATTGATCACATTTGAGTGAGTGCCTGTGGCAATGCCTTGTATAGCCTACAATTACTGATTTGATTATGAATTCATTGCCAAGAGCTTCCTCAACAGCATTATAAACACTTTTCCCTTGGAGACAAAAAGGATTGTTTTCTGATTGGCTGGTAAGGTGGCTATTAATTCTGGACAGCTAAGAGGTAGATCTGGTGTAATCTGCTCCATCAATACTCTTTTGAATGGTAACTACAACAATAGTAAATTATGGTTGAATTAGGAAGCAGGATTTGCAACAGTGGAATTGACTAAACAACCCACTGCTACCACTGTCAGTAACCAGATAGAGAAAGAGAAAGTAATACAACCAATGGTTTCATTTTAAAACTGGATGTTTTCTTTGTGTTTTTTTTTTTTCAAGAATGTTTATAGACTACTGTATGTTTAAAGTCTCTTAGCAGAAACAGTTTTGAAAATAGAAAAAATAATAATAGACTATATTGAATTTAAACCTTGACTCCGTAAGGATAACTAATTGGTTAGAGGTGAACACATGACTCTGCAGACACTGAAGATCCCAAAACTATTGCATTATAGCATTATACATCATCCTAACCAACGAGACATCACAGATTAAGAAGAGTCAGAAAAGTAGAAGAGGCCCCAGTTGTGGTGCAACTGACTGGGGCACCTGCACCGTATGCCGTTGACCCGGGTTCGATTCCCGCCCCATTGTCCTTTCCGGATCCCATCCACGCTCTCTCTCCCATTCACTTCCTGTCACTCTCCACTGTACTGCAACTATTAATGAAAAGGCATAAAACACTCAAAAAAATAAGTAGAAGAGCATTTTAAGGCATCCAGAGTCTGTAAGCTCAGGGTTGAAAAAGAGGTCAGACTCATGTTCATAGAACTAAATACGGACACATGCCTACAGACATGTGTACACACACACACACACACACACACACACACACACACACACAACCTTAGTTGAAAAGTTCACGATTTTTCATGACACTCAGAGGTCACGTACAACAAAACCACAGTCAAGCACACACACACTGTCAACCTCCGCCTAAACTTCCTGTCTCACACTCAGCAAGCCCTGTATTCACCTGGTTTTCTTCACTGCCTTTGTACACATTGTTTTCTTTTGTTTTCAGTGACTGCCTATCTTTACAGCTGCATCATTGCTCAAGGATTAAGACCAGGGAAATTTCAGATAGATAGATAGATAGATAGATACTTTATTGATCCCCAAGGGGAAATTCAAGAATTTCATTAAGCAGTGGAAGCTCAGCACTTCCTCTGGAGAGTCAAAATCAGGTTAATTTGATCCCTCGGTGGGGTGTCCTACGAAGCAAGTTAGACAAATCTAGGTTATCTAGACATATCGAGGCTGCACAAAGCCTCAACTCGGGTATTAAGTTAAGTGATCCTACGACAGCAGGTATGTGATAAATTTGTCAAACTAGGCTTTCAGCTCAGATCTGTGCGCGTTCTCGTGGTTGGGGTGATTTTGACCAATCGGGAAACGTGGAGACGCACAAGACAGCCTAGGTTTAAAAACGGTTACTTCCGCATTTATGAGCGGTAGCGAAATCTAGGGTGGTCTTTTTTAGTGTCTAACCTATAACATCAAAAAGTCGATGGTCATCAGACATTTTATGGCATGCATGTCCATAGTAGTGACATATTTGCACGCACAACATAGTTAAAAGCGCCTTCGAGATTCAAAATGTTTGCAGAGGCGGGGCTGAACCTGTTCTAAGTATGACAGATTAGCACACGTGAGATAACTTCGTTTCTCAAGATAATGGATTGGTTAGAATTGGTCAGAGGGCGGTGATATTTCACGATTTGAGCTATAACTAAGCACATAACCCGCTCCCGACCAGGTTTGGTTGCGAGCATAAGATACCATGGTGATACAGCGACGCTAAAACAAATCCACTTTCGTATGACCGCATACCCTGGTTTTGAGCGCAACATACCTCGCTAAGCCACTAATCGAGCTTCGTAGGACACCCCACTGGACTCTACTCATCTAAGTATTGTTACTAGAATTACTTAACACTATAGAGAATACCGTAGCTAATAGGGATGTAACAGTACACAAAACTCACGATTTGGTACAGTATGTACCGTTGATGTTATGGTTCTGTAAGCCTGTAGTGCTATGCTAATATTCACTGATGATTTTGCTGATGCTCAACACATACTGTACATGCATTTGGAAAAGGTCTCAATAGTAAATTAATGCAGTCTCTCAACCAACTTGATTGAGCCCTAACGAATTTTGTGAGAACGCGCACCAAAGTCCGTGAGTCCGGACATTGGGGTTGGGCCCATAGTCACCTGAAAAGGGTTTCCAATAGTCTTGAAGGAATTCCCATACATTTTGAGCACTTTTTGGCTGTTTTTCCCAACTCAATTCAATTTATAATAATTAAACCCAGGTAAAAAAAAAGTATACTTAAGTAGTATTTTCTTGCCATATACTTATTGTACTTTTAGCATGCTACAGAAGAGCATACTTAATTGTGTTATTTTGGAACAACTATTAGTGTATTAAGTGCACTTAAAGATATTCTTTAAGACATCTTAATTATACATTAAATGCACTATTTTGTGTTAAAATGGAACAACTAAAAGTATATTTATCATACTTAAATCATATCTCAGTTTAAGTACATTTAAAATGTCATTAAATCTGCAAATTAGCATACTTAAAGATATTCTTAAATACAGCTTAATTATAAATAAAATGCACTATTTTGTGTTAAAATGGAACAACTAAAAGTATATTTATTATACTTAAATCATATTTCAGTTTAAGTACATTTAAAATGTCATTAAATCTGCAAATTAGCATAAACATTAGTGTATTTCTGTTGTCTCAAAATACTACTACAATACAACCTCATTCTTTTTCAACATGTTTTTATTAACACTTGGAGCACACTTAAAACATACCAAAAATACTCTTAATCCAGTATTTATGAGCATATCTTAATACAGTATTTATTATATATTAATGAGTGCATTCACAATATTCTTTAAAACTAGGCACCTTAAATGAAAAAAAAAGGGCAAACAAATACATTATCAAAAATACTGGTTTCCAGCTGGCTAACAATTCAGCCACATGAAGTAAAATGAAGTATAAACAAAAGCTAAAATAAATAACATTTCTTGTTAATCTAATATCAATGCTAATGAGGGATCGGTTTAAGGTCCTTCAGTCATAATACCATGTCTTCACTGCCAGTGTCACTGGTAGTGCGTGGTGAGTCGCTTTGGCTGGAGGAAATAGATGAATCTGCCATGTTGTTTATGACTGCTTTCAGTGATGACACCATCTGGCAGCTCTAAAACAAGGATGCAATATAAAAAGGGTCAGTATCACATTATGATACAAAGAATAATTATCACATTGTGTCAGAATATAGAACATATACAGCGAGGATAATAAGTATTTGAACCCATGCTAAAGTTGACTAAAGAATATTTTTTTAAATTGATCTTAATGCCTTTAGTAAAAAAAAGGACACCAATTGTCTTTGTGAATGTAATGTATCGTAAATAAATAAATGTTCTTCCTTAAAATACAGGAGTCATAAGTATTTGCACCCCTATGTTAAATTCCCATAGAGGCAGGAAGATTTCTATTTTTAAAAGCCACTTATTTCAGGGATCCAGGATACTAAGCATTCTGATAAAGTCTCCTCAGCCTTTGGAATTAAAATTGGCCCAAATCACATACCCTTCACCATACCTAGAGGCTGGTATGATGTTTTTTTTTTCAGTTAGCCTATTAGCTGGTTTGATTTGCATTGAGCTCAATGAGCATCAAACCAGCTAATAACTGAAAAAAACACCATGCCAATCTCTAGGTATGGTGAAGGGTGTGATGATGAGGGGCTATTTTAATTTCGTAAGTCATGGTTGAGGTCAGGACTCTGTGCAGGCCGGTTAAGTTCATCCACACCAAATTCTATCATCCATGTCTTTATGGACCTTGTTTTGCACACTGATGCACAGTCATGTTGGAACAGAAAGAGATTTTGGACAATTCCATGCTCCCAACTTTGTGGGAACAGTTTTGGGGATGGCCCCTTTCTGTTCCAACATGACTGTGAACCAGTGCACAAAGCAAGATCCGCAAAGACATGGATGACAGAGTTTAGTGTTGACTGGCCTGCACAGTCCTGACCTCAACCCAATAAAACACCTTTGGGATGAATTAGAGCAGAGACTGAGAGCCCGTCTCCTCGTCCAACATCAATGTGTAACCTCACCAATGCGCAACATCACCAATGCGCTTCTGGAAGAATGGTCAAAAATGCCCATAAACACACTCCTAAACCTTGTAGAAAGCCTTCTCAGAAGACTTGAAGTTGCTATAGCTGCAAAGGGTGGACCAACATCATATTAAACCCTATGAATTAAGAATAGGATGTCTATTGACATCACTATACTTTTGGCAATATAGTATACACCGATGCAAGCTCTGTAGTGCTTCATCAGTGAAAAATACTGTCCATCTCCACAGCTTATTTTATGTGTTTTCATGCAGAAAAGAAGTCTGAGGTCAATTTTCGCCGAAGTTACACTGTTTTTTGGATATTCATTTGCACTTACTAGGTATTCCTTTATGAGTTTAACAGGGTCTTCAAGTACACAACAAGTGCTTTCAGGTGGCAAAGTCTCAACGAGCCAATGATAGGATTCTGCAAAACAGGGAAATATAACTGAACACTACTTAACTTACACTTACAAATTAAGCATCTTAATGTTTACAATGCCTTTCTGTGCAACCCCCCAACATTAACTTGGATTGGATTGATTTTTAGTTGGCAGGTGCATGGTACGGCCTGTAGCTCATGGCCTAATATTGGTTTTCAAAGTGGGAGGCACAAAACTACTTCTCACTAACCCAATCAATGGCAGCCATGATCTCCTTAATCTTATGTCCTGTTTCTCCTCCCTTCCTATGGCACTCAGCAGACAGCCTGGAGCAGATGATGTCAAGTTCTGGCATAAACTTGGACTTCAGTTGCACAACGCGTGTGAAATTCTGCACATATCTTGAATCATATGAGGGTAGAGGAGACAGAAAGAATGTACAAAACAACCTAGAAAGAATAACAATTAGCATACAGAAAATATTGATCTGTGTCATGGTATGTCTTGAATACAATAGTTAAGTGTGTTCTCAAATTTAAACAAATTGTGAATACAAATAACATTCCTTTAAAAACAGCCCTTAAACATGCAATGTACATTTTTGTGACTCAAACGACAGTTTAATGTAGTCAGACTAACAGGTTTTTGGACTGTTTTGTTGGCATGATATCTGCTTAAGTGACTATGAAGAGCATTCCATGCTTTTAATGAGAATATGCACATAGGTATGGGTGTCTACAACCAAAGTAACCATGAGCTAACCTGATGCTTCTGTAAGAATGCTTCTGCACTGCCACATCTGTGGAGAAAGAAAGCATATCAAACTCAACAAATTTACACCATGTAAAACTATAATAGTATTAGATTACTGAATCATTTTAGAACTATGAAGAAAACGTTTAATTACATTGAGGCCTGTTTGTGATTAACAAATCACTCAAACATTTAAAGTAGGCAGCCTCTCCCATGATCATGAAAAACGTATAATTATTTAATTACCAAATATTTGGTTGTCAACAAAGCTTTTCAATGGCAAACTGCAATTTTTGCTTTACTCTTTTAACTGATATAAGTCAAATGAGAGCCAATAGCCTACAATAATGCTGAGCACCTCATACAAAAATAATGATTAGTCTAATGCTTGTGTAACGTTACAGAGACTAGGCAAGATGGTGTAGCTTGCTACACGAACATTAAAATAATTCAAATGTTTCTGGACGAACTTGTGTCTGTACCAATGCAAATTGTTCATGACACATAGGACAATTTGGTCAAACAGACTGGCCGTACCTACGTTTAAACATGACACTTTTCAGATAATAATCGAACTATTAGTATTCTAAGCCATAAACCTAGGCTGGGTTTGTGCGGGGCTAGTGGCTACCTTGTTAGCCGACCGTTAACTGCTAGCATAAAACAGTAAACACGTGGAGTCATCCTGACCTGGTCACTTCCATGAACATTCATGTTTTATGAAACAATCCCTTCAAGGCATAACCATCCCTATCTTCGGCAGGGAGTAAAACTGACCTGGGAAACATGATACAATTCTAACGTTAGCCTGAGATGATAACTTAGCCGCCATGATTTTTTACCTGCTCGAGTTAACATATTTACAGTTTACACATGAGATCTGCTGAATGATTATTTAAGTTGTTGTTATGCTAAACTCCCTAAAATTACCCCAAACTCAAAATAAGAACGCTGTGTGAATAGCAAATACATACCGTACAATCCACGAGTTAGGAAGAGGCAGCCAGGGATCCTCGTGTGTTTTGAAATAATGCTTCTACGGCGTCCATTGACGGACACATTTCCTGCAAACACCTAATCGAATGCGTTTCGCACCACTGACTCCATTTCACCTAGAAACCTAATTTTATTGTGTAAATCCTACGAAAAATGATTCAGTAAGATGAGCAATAGTGAGATTTCATTTTTTTGAGAGTGAGGCTACTGCCAAGTCCTGAGATTCTGATACTGAATTAACATGGAAATACAATATCTGTACAAATAACGACTGTTCTTTACCTGTTAGCTACAGTAGCCTACAGTACAATAAGTGCTGAACAAATGTTACTAAATAATAATAAATGCACAACAATAATAAAGTATGCCTAAAAAGTCTGCCTTTAAAATCCCAGGTTGAATATAAGTGCTCTGAACTGTATTAAAAAAGTTGTAGAAATTTTGCAAAATCTACTGTACTGTCAGTAGAATATATATAAAAAAAAATACTGAAAAAGTGTATTTTATACTGCCTTTAAAAATATGCTCAAATTTTAGCACACTTACAGCAACATTTCATCATATTTTTTTAAACACATTTATTCACCACTTACTAAAAGTTGAACTTAATTGCATTTTTTAAAAGTATACTTTTTAGTTTAAAGAAAAGTATACTTTTGAAAAATGAAATTAAATGCAACTATAAGTAAGTGTTGAATAAATAGGTTTATACAAATATGCTAAAATGTAACTGTAAGTATGCTTACATTTTAGCATATTTTTAAAAGGCAGTATAAAATATATTTAAATTTCACTATACTGAAAGTGTACTTCAGAATTACATACTTAAGTACAGTATAGGTATGTACTAAGGAAATACAAATGTATTGCAATTACACTACTTTGAATTCCAAACATGTTTTTAGTATATTTAAGTATACTTCTTTTTGACCTGGGAATTGTCTTTAATGATGCCAAAATCTATGCAGACTCATGAAGGTAAATGATGAAGAATACAAAATATGAAACACGTGGCTACTGTATCTATCTATTAATGCAAGGAACGTCTGTCTGTGTGTCACTCTGTCTGTCTGTCTGTCTGTCTGTGTGTTCCACGCATAACTCTCAAACCACTCATCCAACTGACCTAAAATTTGACACATGTATTGCTAATGACATGCGTGAGTGCAGTGCAAAGTTTGGTCATGTTCGGACAAAAAATGACAAAGATATCGTTAAATGAAACAAAATACAACTCTG
>NC_084998.1:28939786-28942286 GCF_963854185.1 Sardina pilchardus
GTAAGCCAGCCACCTGATATCGTCTAAAAAATAACAACTCATATACAGTAACTCTTGCATTCTACACCAACAACAAAAAAATTATAAAACCAAAAACTATTACAGGTCTAGCTTTTTCTCTAGGAACATGAACAAGGTGCATTCCAATCAGGGCCAGATCAGAACTACTTCTGAGCTAGAGTAGATCCAGATCAGAACTACTTTAGGGCCAGATCAGAACTACTTCAGGGCCAGATCAGAACTACTTCTGAGCTAGAGTAGATCCAGATCAGAACTACTTCAGGGCCAGATCAGAACTACTTCTGAGCTAGAGTAGATCCAGATCAGAACTACTTCAGGGCCAGATCAGAACTACTTCAGGGCCAGATCAGAACTACTCCAGGGCCAGATCAGAACTACTTCAGGGCCAGATCAGAACTACTTTAGGGCCAGATCAGAACTACTTCAGGGCCAGATCAGAACTACTTCAGGGCCAGATCAGAACTACTTCTGAGCTAGAGAAGATCCAGAGCAGAACTACTCCAGGTTCAGATCAGATTCAGTTCAGACTCAGACTTGCCCTGTTGTCTTCTACCACACCAGATGCTGGGTTATCGCCAGACAAATCTTGCAGATTATTCCAGTGCACAGATGTCCAGCTCTCCGACAAAGCGCGTAGCTAAAGTTTTTCTGTGGGTCGCGACACGAAGGTAGATAATTGCAGCCGGTTCTGCAGACGTAGTTTGACAATAAGAGGCAGCAATTATCCCCAGAGCCTGGCTGCTAATGCTGGCGTTTGTTTACCCGCGCTGCCTAATTAGCTGGCAGATTCCCGCACAGACAGAGCAATCTCCTGAAAATCCACTATGAAATTATTCTCCCCACAAGACATTACCTTCAGAAATGCCAGCTAACCATGAAATGGCGACTGAATGCCATCTAATAAGGTATAGCTTTAGCAGGATACACAACATGAGAGGGAAAAAAACTAAAAAAAAAATACCCACATTTCCAGTGATGCTAGTGGCACTTTTGGGTTTAATTTCACAGGTAGAGTTTTTTATGGAAGACAAATGTTGTTTCGATATCCAAGGTCAAATGCAGGCACGTGATCACTCTCCCTCTGTCTCCCTCTCTCTATCCCTCCCTCCCTCTATCGCTGTCTCTCTCACACACACTCACACACACACACACACACACACACACACACACACACACACACACAAAATCAATCAATCACACAAAACCAGTTTGAGTGGTGAATGTTGACGAATTCACACACCTTCATTGTCCTGTGTAATGAGCTTTTGGCTCACTTCTTAACGTATGTGTGTGTGTGTGTGTGTGTGTGTGTGTGTGTGTGTGTGTGTGTGTATCACTTATGTGCTTATGTGTTGTTGTGTATGTTTGATGAATGTGTTTAGCAGTTTCTTTCCACCACACATTGACCCTGAGGTCAACCTGAACACTAAATGGTGCGTAACAAACAAGCAGCTCTTTCTGCGCCGACTCTGTTTACTTCCCAGCCTTGTTCAGCTCTGGCCAGATAGCGCTCTTCGTCAGCACGGAGACAGGCCTCCTCCACCCTACACTGCAGCTGGTTTGTGTGTGTGTGTGTGTGTGTGTGTGTGCATGTGTATGTGTGTGTATGTCTGTGTGTGTGTATGTCTATGTGTGTGTGTGTGTGTGTGTGTGTAGTGTATGTGTAACAGGATGGACTAATGTGGACATGAGGTGTAATAATGGGACCAGTGCTGTGGGGGAGCCAGTGCATTCAGACAGGAAGTGCCTAGGCCATTAGGGGAGAAGAGCGCCATATATAATGGTGCCAACGATGGCCCCGCCCTCTCTTTGGTCTCCTTTGTGTTCTGTGGGTAAGGTGGATGGCGTGCAGTTGATTGTGTTTGTTTGTTATTGTATTATGTGTTGTGCTGTTAATGTGAGTTTCTACTTAGTGGCTGACATCAAGTGAATAGCGTAGGTTTATAACAACAGAATCTGACTTAATGTGGATGTTTGGTGTTTGCTCTAAGTAACTTAAGTCAATGTGTTAGTCAACTGTATTAGTGTGTGTTTGAGTTGCCATTGTTTATTTGACTCTTGATTTTGTGTCTGTGGAATATATTTTAAGTCCCAGTCAGGGCGGCCGACCTGTGCTGAGACTCTGCTCGCCATCTACCTTTCCCAAGTGGCTCAGCCCGCGGTCCAGTATACTTCTGCCAATTGGGACTGTGGTAACATTGAGTTTTATTTAATTAATTGAAAAGTAAAGACTTGCTGCTATAATTAAATAAATTAACATTTTATCCTATTTATTAAGTATAAACTGATGAACTGATGGTTCAAGGACCACTGGCTGTAGCAGGGGACTGGCTGCTTACTTCTAGGCTTGTGTTTGGTTGCTGTGATCTTGATCACCTAACTTGTTGTTTGCTGTGCTTGTAGTGTCTACACTGTGTGTCCCAGTTGATTGGGCCTCCTAATCCTGAGAGTGAGCAGCTATCCCCAACTCCCATTGATT
>NC_084998.1:28949786-28952286 GCF_963854185.1 Sardina pilchardus
TCTTCTCTTCTCTTCTCTTCTCTTCTCTTCTCTTCTCTTCTCTTCTCTTCTCTTCTCTTCCCTTCCCTTCCCTTCCCTTCTCCTCTCCTCTCCTATACTCTCCTAATTTCATGTATAGATCTTGGTTCTCTAGAGTTAGGAATGTGAATTTTGGGCACGGTTTCATTACCCTCAACCCCTTCTGACCACTTCAGATACATTTTTAGCATTTTTGAGGATTCCAGTCTGGAGAAAATCGACTTTACATCAGGTGTGCCCCTCTTGTTTATTCTGCTGATGTTGGCCGGTTGCTACGTACGCTCTACCTTGACAACACATTAGCCAGCCAGCTGAACCAAATCCTGATTTGTGCTAACGACGATCAGATGGCGCTGGGGTAACTTAATGAGAGCAGCGACATATTTCCATTATTCCATTGATGTTTTTGTTCAATTCCTTGAAAGTGTACATGCTTTGTGTGTGTTATTTTCCATATTAGAATTAATAAATGTAGAAGGCTTGAAAGATTATTTTGAACATCATCAAGCAACTGATAGCAATTGCATTGATAATCGAGTGCTTGATTTTATACACCTGTGGAAAGGGACCTGATGAAACACGTGAATACGTCAATGACGTGCAATGGCACGCGTGAGGAAGTGATCCCCATGCAGAGGAAGTGATCCCCATTTTGCGCCCATAGACATGAACTACGACGAAATATCTTGCCCCGCCTTTAATGATCTTTGCATGGCCAGGGGGTCAGGATTTGACTGATTAGCTTCGCCGATTAGCAAGGCACTTCCTCGTCGCCATTTTCCAGAAATACATCATGTCCGGTGCCGTTACCCTCATGCTGATTGGTGGCTGTTCCACTCTCAGCTCATGCACAAGCTTAGTGTGGGCACGAGCTTTCCTTCTGTACCTTACGTCAATCAGTAACCTGCCTCTTAATTGGCTAAGTAAAACGGCACTGGAAACAAGCCCCTTGAAACGCCATGTTGAAGCCTGAAAAAATCTTTCAATTTTGGCAATTTTCACTAGCCTAGCATTCCCATTGAAATGAATGGGGGCGGGACTTGTTCACTTTCACCAGTTCATAAGTGAGCGCAAAATAGCTCTAAACTAGCTTGTACCGGTGTGCTTTTGATCATGTAAAAATTCTGGGTGACAAAACACGCGTATTTAGGAAAAGTCGTGAACGTAGGGTCCTGGAATTTAATCGAGTGAAAAGATTTTTTTTTTTTTGTAATCGCTGCGGTCAAATGACCGCAGCCCGGCAGTTCTAGGTATATCTAGGTCAAACCCCCACGGCGCTTCTAGGAATACGCGTCAGCGGTCAAATGACCGGCGCTTGGCGCTTCTAGTGTTATACTGTAATACCTCCATGAGCATGGCTCTGTGGGGAGCCGTTATGGAGCTGCTGTGCACTATGGCTCTGTCGGGAGGGGAGGGGTTATGGAGCTGCTGTGCACTATGGCTCTGTGGGGAGGGGAGGGGTTATGGAGCTGCTGTGCACTATGGCTCTGTGGGGAGGGGAGGGGTTATGGAGCTGCTGTGCACTATGGCTCTGTGGGGAGGGGAGGGGTTATGGAGCTGCTGTGCACTACATGGGTCTGTGGGGAGGGGAGGGGTTATGGAGCTGCTGTGCACTAGCATGGCTCTGTGGGGAGGGGAGGGGTTATGGAGCTGCTGTGCACTAGCATGGGTCTGTGGGGAGGGGAGGGGTTATGGAGCTGCTGTGCACTAGCATGGCTCTGTGGGGAGGGGAGGGGTTATGGAGCTGCTGTCTGACTGATGGGCAGCTGAACTGGATGTGGAGTCTTTTCTCCGGGCAGCTGGGAGATGCTATGGACACTGATGCTGGAACACAGATTAAGGACATCTCACCGTACTAGACTCAGAACTCATTTTCAAAGACAACTCACAGTTCTACTGTAGAATCAGATACGGCTGAACAGAGCACAGAGCCCACAAGAGAAGGAGGAGTAGCAGGAGGAGGATGAGGAGCAAGAAGAGGAGGAAGAAGAGGAGAGGAGGAGGAGAGTTATCTGTGCCTTACACAGAGCCACAGGTCAGACTCCGACAAGCGGAAGAGGAGGAGGAAGAGGAGGGTTATCTGCACCTGAGCAAACACACTGCAGCAAGAGGTCATCTACAGTGTGCAGTTCATCTGGGCCCGCCTGCTCTCTCCTGGAGAGATTAGCTGATGCATTCTGTGCTCCCTAATGGAGTACAGGCGGGTAAGGGGGCTAGGGTGTGTATGTGTGTGTGTGTGTGTGTATACTGTATATATGGGCTAGGGTGATTTTACATTTACATGCATTCATTTAGCAGACACTTTTATTCAAAGTACCATACATATGTCAATTATATTACAAGGCCCTTGTCCCTGTAGCAACTCTGGCTTAAGTACCGTACCTTGCACAAGAAGCTGAGTATTGAACCCATTGAACTTGTCAGACTACTGCATGCTAGCCCAGCTCCACTACACTAGTGCTGGTTTTAAACATCCAACATT
>NC_084998.1:28959786-28961967 GCF_963854185.1 Sardina pilchardus
AAAGGGAGTCTCTCAAACACACACACACACACACACACTCCGCCTCTATTCTTCTGTAGTGTTTTTCATGACTCAGCGGTTAATGCACTCTTAGGTATTGTTCCTATGCGGCTTGTTCTCAGCGTGCTGTGCGGTTCTTTCCCCATCTACTGTGTCCTTGGGTCCTCTAGAGCTGCTGTAAGACCGGGCTGCTGAGGGAGAGAGGGAGAGAGAGAGAAGGAAGGAGAGAAAGAGAGAGAGAGAAGATGGCATGAAAAGCAGAGAGAAAGTCCTTGAGTCCTCTGCTGCTGTAAGACCACATGCTGCATTGTTCCGCTCTCTCCCGCATCCTCAGACCTTTGCACTACTGGATGTCCCAGCTGAATGCAGAGTCCTCTGTGTGTGTGTGTGTGTGTGTGTGTGTGTGTGTGTGTGTGTGTGTGTGTGTGTGTGTGTGTGTGTGTGTGGTTGTGTGTGAGAGAGTACATTGTCCTAACTGGCCGGATGTTTGTATGTGTGTGTGTGTGTGTGTGTGTGTGTGTGTGTGTGTGTGTGTGTGTGTGTAATGTCCTTACCGTGAGAGATACAGGTCAGTGCAGCACAGTGTGATGTGACATTTCGAGTGGAGTCTTGAAGTTCCGTTGGTTGACGTTTCAAAGTTATTCTCTCTCTCTGTTGCTCTCACACTCTCTCTCTCACACACAAACACGTTCTCATTACTCAACATGCACTTCATCTCTACATGGAGCTGCCACGGTGTGTGTGCGTGCATGCGTGTGTGTGTGTGTGTGTGTGTGTGTGTGTGCGTGGGTGTTTGTGCGCGTGTGTGTGCCTTGTGTGTGTGTGTGTGCGCGCGCGTGAGCGTGTGTGTGTGTGTGTGTGTGTATGTACAAACTACATAACACACATACTCGAAAACACACACTCAGGAACACACACATGCAGGAGCAAGCTCTAAATATATGTGACCATTCAAATCGTTATCGTAAACGCATTTCACGGAAAAACATACGTTTTGACTGTTAAACCCGGAGAAGATTCAACACATTTGCTGTCATTCCCATTGTGCACACGCCGCTTAAAAAGGTGATTTCTCCTCTTCTGGCATTTCATGACAGGAGAACCATGTCAACTTTGGATGCGGTTATCTTAGCGATAGTCTGTGTAATACCCTCGATATACATATCGTTGGAAAGCTTAGTTTATGGCCGTTCACTTGAGCACAATAACTTAGTTTAGTACATTTTACCGAAACGACTGGTTCTGCTTTACAGGGTCACATATGTTCTGGCTCAGAGTAATGGACACACATTAACACCAGTCACCTTCCATCCAGGGAAATCTCTCTCTCTCTCTCTCTCTCTCTCTCTCTCTCTCCCTCTCTCTCTCTCTCACACACACACACACACACACACACACACACACAAACACAAAATCACTCAGAGCTCCTACTCTCCAAAACAAGCAGTAATAAACTGGGCGCTGCGATGCTTATCGTTTGATAGGAGCATAACTCCAGGTGCTGCATGCTGGGCCAGCCCAGCTCACCACAGCATTCTCCAAGCCCCCCCCCCCCCCCTCCCACACACACACACACACATACACACTCTAAGAAGAGATGTGTCATTTTGACACATTTATGTGTGTGCTCAGGGACGACACATTTTGTGTCAATTTCAACTCAGCAATTGTGTGGCTGGCTTGGTGAAAAACAGAGTTCAGCCATCTCAAAACAACAAACAGAATGTGTATCTACAAAAATATGTAACTTTTTGTTTTTGTTTGCTTGTTTATATTGTTTTTGTAGCTACACGAAATTAACACAAAATCGTGTCGTCCCTGAGCACACACATTTTGTGTCAAAATGAACACATCTCTTCTTAGAGTGCACACATACACACGCACACACACACACACACACACACACACACACACACACACACACACTGGGCCACTACAGTTCACCACAGCAGTCTCGACGGTAATGGCCCTGTTGTCCAAAATTAAGCGCGCCATACCGGGAGCGCTCGTTAAAAAGTTCTTAAGGAGCTCGGCCAACAGCTCTCTCTCTCTCTCTCTGTGTGTGTTGTGTGTGTGTGTGTGTATGGGTGTGTGACATGAACTGAAATTGCATAATCTGGTCCACGGGCCCCGGAGCAACAGCACCAGACTGCTGGGAGAGGAACAAGAAAACTAGAGAAA
>NC_084998.1:28969667-28974667 GCF_963854185.1 Sardina pilchardus
CATAGGCAGTGAGATAGAGAGAGAGAAATAGAGAGGGAGAGAGAGAGAGAGTAAAAGCTGAGGACAGGCGTGATCTCTCCCCTCTTGGTGAGGTTACAGCTTTAAGTGATTAGGGGTAAAAATAACTGCCTACAGAGCCTTACAGAACTGCTACTGCGCAGTGTGTGTGTGTGCGTGTGTACATGTGTGTCTCTCTGTGTGTGTGTGTGTGTGTGTTTTTTGCTTAGGAGAATTACCTCTGACCTCTCCTCATTCAAGCCCCCCCCCCCCAAAAAAAAAAACAAAACAAAACAAAAAACACACACACACATACAGACACAGAGCACTGGGCCCAGATAGTTAGCGGCAGCTGAGTTAGCTTGGACCATGGCCAGGCCTAAGCCAGTTTGTGCATGGTGGGTTATATACATTATATACAGTACATATACATTGGGCACCCTGGGGCTAATCAGAACTGCTCTACTCATGCTGATCCAATCAGAGAGCTGCTCTTCTGACGGTGAATTCGCTGTTAGGCCGATCAAACCTGTTCTGTTTTAAAGGGGAGTGTGTACCTAGGACCTGGGGAACAGGATAACCCCGTTTTAAAGACAGAAGCAGCCTCTCCATCTAAACCCATGTCATGTGCCCCTGACCCGGGTCCGGAGAGGAGCACGGTGATAATTACGTCCCTTGTGCGAGGACCACGCCCCGCGCACGCATCGAGAGCGTACCACCATCTTTAGCTATTTAGCCCTGAGAGCTGAATCTCCACTACAATTAGCCTGCGATGCTAACAACGCGCTCTAATGACCCTAATTACGCCGCACGGTGTGAATAAGTGTTTTGGTCGCGAAGACGGAGGGGGGGAAAAAACTACTTTGTTGAAAACAAAGCCCTTAAAATAGACTGAAATTGATGGTAATTTTCTGTGCAAACACCCCTCTGCGCATAAGCATGGCAGCCAGCCTTTTCCCCATCACTCCTTACATCTGTTTATGGGATGGCCAACTCCCCAATTATCCCCAAATGCATGCAGAAATCTGCAAAATATTCCCGTAAAGTCCATTTCACAGTACTATTAGCTGGAGTAGTGCTCTCGAGGTATGTTTAAGTGCTAACGCCAGTAGTGATTGTGGGGGCAGATGCTAAAAGTTTGGCAAGTGTAACTGCAATAAGTGAGAATACTGTGAATAAGAGATCCTGTTGAATGCTAAGAAGGCGTTAGAGTGGGTTAGTGTGTGTGCGTTGTCATGGGAGAGACTAGCATAAACAACAGTGCCTTGCGGCTAGTTAGCACGTAGCAGGGGAAGGGGGTGTACAGTATATGTACAGGGATTTTAAATAGAATAGAATAGCAATGCAGTGTGCTGTACCTTACATGGCACCTTATGAAATTCATATCGATTAGATTATACAAGTGTGTGGAGGTGTTTGATACCACCTCCCTGTGTGTGTGTGTGTGTGTGTGTGTGTGTGTGTGTGTGTGAGAGTACCGGGGGTACGTGAGAAGGAAGTGAAAATTCTCTCTCTCTCTCTCTCTCTCTCTCTCTCTCTCTCTCTCTCTCCCTCCCTCTCTCTCTCGTGAGTTGTGAGCATCAGGTAGACTGGCGTCCCAGAAAGACAACTGAAAGCACATCCAGCTCTCTCTCTCTCTATCTATAGCACAGCTGCCCATGTGAAACCTCCTATAGATGGGCAAGTTCTGGGTTTCAGTACGGGAAAGGCAGCTAAAATAGCCTGGCCTTTAAGACGCCCAGAGAGGGAGAGGGAGAGGACATTTTTGGCCAGGGCTGGTGAAGCCTCGGCGGGCTCGGTGGCTGGGGGAATGTGGGGTATGCTGTGGGACCAGAGGAACCTCTCCGCTATGGTCCAGCTAGGCCAAATCTATTAGTATTGACAACTATTTAAAGGCACGGCCCTAAGGCAGGGGCAGATGGCTTTCGGGGCTATACAGGCCCAGGGGGAGTGGGTGTTTGTGTGTGTGTGTGTGTGTGTGTGTGTGTGTGTGTGTTTGTGTGTGTGTGTGTGTGTGTGTTTTGTGTAAAGGGCAGATGGTGAGAGGTGGCAGTGTCTTTATTGCAGTCACAGCGAGGGCTTCCTCCCGCCAAAATAAAAGCCCCCCCCCCCCACACACCCTGGCTAGCTTCCATCTGAGATTAGGCACAGTGTAACAGTGAATCAGCCAACGCAAGATTATTCCAGCATGTCTCGTGATTAAATCAATCATAGACACATTCACTCACTGACACATACTGTACACACACACACACACACACACACACACACGCACGCATGAGCAAACACACACACACACACACACACACACACATGCACAAGCAAACAAGACAGGGACATGTCACCAGGGACCCAGGGCAGAGAGGAGTCTGCTACTGGTTAGAAGTGCACCGTGTGGGCTGGAGTCATGGAGATGTGTTGCCAGATCTCTGTGTGTGAATAAGCCACAGTAATGATTCCTCAGCTCAGTTTTTACTCTGCTGCTTTTATATTAAACCTTAACTTACAGTAATATACTAGCAATAGTGCAAATATTATTATTCTCCAGCACTATTCTCTGGGGCTGTTTAGTGCATAAAGTGATTCTGACTTTATGCGTTTTGTGGTGATAGCAGTGTTGACCTGTCTCCCTGCTCTGAGCTGACCTGTCTCCCTGCTCTGAACTGACCTGTCTCCCTGCTCTAAGATGACCTGTCTCACTACTCTAAGGTGACCTGTCTCCCTGCTCTAAGATGACCTGTCTCCCTGCTCTGAGCTGACCTGTCTCCCTGCTCTGAGCTGACCTGTCTCCCTGCTCTAAGATGACCTGTCTCCCTGCTCTAAGATGACCTGTCTCCCTGCTCTAAGTTGAGCATGTCTCTGCATGGCTCTGAGAGGCATCTCTGCTCCCATTCATCTGCCATGTTTGCTGTGGGAAAATTGCACCCAGTCTCACTGGCTGCATTGGAGACGGACACACGGTCTCCCAGGGCAACGGAGTGGGCGTTCACGAGTGATCTATGTGGCGGGGGCAGTCGGGGGGAATGGGTTTGTGTCCGGCGCATCGTCGCAGAGCCGGTGGAAATGGGGTCGTGTCCGGCATATCGTTGCAGAGCCGGTGGAAATGGGTTGGTTTCGGGCCGAGCGCCGCGGAGCCTCGCAGCGTCAGCGTGAAAGGGTCTGTGTCCGGCGGAGGCCCGCGGGGCCGGTGGGAATGGGTTTGTTTTGATCCGGGCCTCGCTCAGCGCACAGAGGGATTGTGAGGATGCGGGTTGTCGGAGAGTCCGTTCTGGTCCAGTCTCGGAGCTCAGGGCTCATTAGTGGAGCGGAGCTCCATTGTTCTGGCCTTAATGAGCAACAAGGTCGCCCAGGAGGGAACAACAAAGTCGCTCAGCGACAAACACACACACACACACACACACACACACACACATATCTCATCCCCATGATATTCTCACACATCTCAGCTCGCGTATATCTCTTCTTTCAGGGGCAACACACACACACACACACACACACCATATCTGGAGGATAATGTGTCTCCTCGTCCAGGGTTGAGTGTAATGTTGCGCTGTGCTGTGTGTGTGTGTGTGTGTGTGTGCTGGTGATGGCTGATGAAGGGTTCTCCCAGGCTGGGGCGGCCGGGCGTCCCCCTCTCTGCTCTCATTACGGTGATTGGGAGGGACAGTCTCTCTGGACACTGTGTGGCTGGAAGAGGCAGAAAAGAGCTTTAATTAGTCCCCTCTCTTCCCACCATGCCGCTCCTCTGTGCTCTGTCCTCTTCTGACACCTCAGGGTCTGTCCTCAATCATCCCTCCTCACTTATTAGTGTCTATCCTCAGTCATCCCTCCTCACTTATTAGTGTCTATCCTCAGTCCTCAGGGTCTGTCCTCAATCATCCCTCCTCACTTATTAGTGTCTATCCTCGGTCATCCCTCCTCACTTATTAGTGTCTATCCTCAGTCCTCAGGGTCTGTCCTCAATCATCCCTTCTCACTTAATAGTGTCTATCCTCAGTCATCCCTCCTCACTTAATAGTGTGTGTCCTCAGTCCTCAGGGTCTGTCCTCAATCATCCCTCCTCACTTCCTAGTGTCTATCCTCAATCATCCCTTATCACTTAACAGTGTTATCCTCAGTCATCCCTCCTCACTTGATAGTGTCTGTCCTCAATCATCCGTCCTTACTCCTGAGTCCTTAATAGTGTGTGTCCTCAGTCATCTGTCCTCACTTATTAGTGTCTGTTCTCATTCATTAGTGTGTGTCCTTAGTCATCCCTCCTCACTCCTGTGTTCTCACTTATTAGTGCATGTTCTCATTCATCCTCCTCACTCGTTAGTGTGCGTCCTTCGTCATCTGTCCTATTTCCTGAGTCCTCTCTCATCAGTGGTGTGTCTGGATACATCCCTCCTGTAGTCCATCTCCTCCTCCTGTGTCCTGAGTCCTGTGCTGTGTAGTCGGTGTCCTCGGGAGTCCTTTTAGCTCTGCAGTGAAGCCACCTACTGATGATCCCCAGCCAGTGTGGAGCCGGGGAGAGACAGAAATGGAGAATATCGAGCTTAAGAAGCATGTCTCTCCTCTCCCCTGCTTTCCTCTCCTCTTCTCTCCTCTCCCCTGCTTTCCTCTCCTCTCCTCTCCTCTCCCCTGCTTTCCTCTCCTCTTCTCTCCTCTCCTTTCCTCTCCCCTGCTTTCCTCTCCTCTCCTCTCCTCTCCTCTCCCCTGCTTTCCTCTCCTCTTCTCTCCTCTCCCCTGCTTTCCTCTCCTCTTATCTCCTCTCCCCTGCTTTCCTCTCCTCTTCTCTCCTCTCCCCTGCTTTCCTCTCCTCTCCTCTCCCCTGCTTTCCTCTCCTCTTCTCTCCTCTCCTTTCCTCTCCCCTGCTTTCCTCTCCTCTCCTCTCCTCTCCTCTCCTCTCCCCTGCTTTCCTCTCCTCTCCTCTCCTCTCCTCTCCCCTGCTTCTCGTTCCCCTGTGTTGTCGTTGCTCTGTCTTCTCTGCTGAGTGCATCGATCCAGGCGCTCTGTGGATG
>NC_084998.1:29046621-29049121 GCF_963854185.1 Sardina pilchardus
TCCCACTGAGATGATGGAGATGAAGTTACCTCATCTTCCCTGCAAAGAACACGGCACTGACAGACACACACACACACACACACACACACACACACACACACACACACACACACACACACACACACACACACATACTGTGTATACAGTATACAACATGTCGATATTTTCATGACACCGGTGTAAGCCTGAAAGTTGAGGTTTCAGATGCAGGCTCCTCCGGGGCTGATCTAATCCCATAATAATATAGGTGACATACCTAAGTCACTTTGGCTTTGGATAGCAGTGTCTGCTACATCATTACTGTCAATGTAATTGTAGCTACATTAGTGTGTCCATGGTAACAATAGTAGCCTTAGTTAGTACTGAAGTATACAGTACATTATCTCCCTCAACAATGGAATTCTCTTCTCTGATTGGCTGATGGGGTGGCCATTAACTTCGTATAACCTGCTACCTTTGAAGTAGTTCCCGTATCACACTTGAAGATTAATTCGCCAAACTCGTTGCGAAGTTTAAATGAACTGTCACGTCGCATCCAAGCTGAAATACAGACGTGCAGAACCATCGTAACATTGTAGCATACGACGGAGGTGGATTGTAGCTAGTTGGATGCCATGTAGGCTACAAAAGTAGCGATCTTTCAAAGTTAAAGTTAATCAGAATCCTGGGATATGCCCGCTTGACAACCGGAGAGATAGAACTAACGACTGGCTTTTGGCCGTAGCAACCAGCCATTTAGAACTAACGACTGGCTTTTGGCCATAGCAACCATCCATTTAGAACTAGTAACGGCAGTTTTGTCCTGCAAGTAGAAAGTTGATATGTGGCGGAAAGTAGTCCCACAGTCAAGACAGTTTTAGCGATGTTAACGGACGCAACGGTGGAATAAAACTGTGTTCTAACTATACAGGTTATGAATACAAAGGGGAGATAAGCGGGATAATGGCCTTCGAGGTCGACCGGTTCGATGGAAATAATGGCACGGCGGAGGTAACTCCTCTCTGTGGAGTGGAGTTCTAGACCTCCACCTAGCCATTATTTCCATCGAACCGGTCACCTCGTCGGCCGTTATCCCTTACTTAGTGTGTCCATCGTAACAATAGTAGCCTTAGTTAGTACTACAGTATACATTAGTGTGTCCATGGTCATAATAGTAGCCTTAGTTAGTACTACAGTATACATTAGTGTAACCATGGTAACAACAGTAGCCTCAGTACTACAGTATACCAGAGATGGTTTCAAAAAAATTTTAAGAATCTTTGAGTATACATTAGATCGTCCATGGCAGAGCCATGTATCTATGGCTCTGGTCCATGCCATGGTAACAATAGTAGCCTCAGTACTATGCATTATTGTGTCCATGGTAACCATAGTAGCCTCAGTACTATACATTAGTGTGACCATGGTAACAATAGTAGCCTCAGTACTATACATTTTTGTGACCATGGTAACAATAGTAGCCTCAGCACCAATGTTCCCTCTAAGCTGCGCGCGTGCGCGGATGCGCAGGCCAGTCGAAGTGGCCGCGCAACAGATTTTTCAGACCGCGCATATTTTTCAGACCGCACAAACTATTTTTTTTTTTTTCAGGGGATGTGACTATCAAACGCGATGTAGCCTAGTTAACAAACATTTAAAATACTGACATGTCTGACAACCAAGTCGGATGTAGACAACGTTACAAACAAAGTATTCTTAAGGCTCTTGGCGGGTACCATGACGAAAAGAAAGGCTGAGCAGGTGCTCCAGAAAAAGGTCTGCCTAACATTTAAAAATGAGTGGCTAGATGAAATAGTCCAAACTGACACAAAAGATGGTCCGGGTAGGATAAAACTTTCAGAGATATTTACATATTTGCTCGGAGGCAAAAGCGAAAGGGGAGTTCGCTAGTGGTAAAACTTTGTCCGATTGGAAGCTTGATTACCTAACAGTCCGTCACGCACTTTAATGCAGCCCGACGAGCATGCATTACAGTAGTTTATCATAGATTTTGCCCGATAGGTTATCATTGGCTGTTCGCTATTTTTCCCAGCAACAGCGTTGGTAAACGTTACAGCAAACTGCTTTACACTATGCTTAGAGAACGTTTGCAATGTCAATGTCAAAACAGCATGTTACATAGAGATTATACTCTTTATAATCTCCATTGCAATAGCTCTAATTTACGTTATGTTACTCATTTGATTGGGAACGCGTTTGAGCGTGCACAAAAGGGATCCAGCTGGCTTGTCATTGTTGATAACTGATATCTCCATTTTATAAGAAACGTTTAAAAGAAAAACGCAAAGAGTAATGCACTCCTGAGCATTATAATAGACTGTGAGAACTGAGAAGGCCATAGGCACAGCAGAGTGCGCCGGCAGGAGTCTTAAAGTGACAGTGCACCATTATAAATGAATTAAACAGCATCATATTAACCGTCTTTAACAAAATTACTTTCTCATTATTGTCATGTAAATTATATATATATATATATATATATATATATATATGGGGGGGG
>NC_084998.1:29083451-29085951 GCF_963854185.1 Sardina pilchardus
CTCGCTCTCTCTTGCTCTCTACCTCTCTCTCTCTATCTCTCTCTTTATGTTTCTTCAATGAGCTTTATCAGCATGACTGTACATTACACAGTATTGCCACAGCATTAAGAACAGTAAAATAAACAGCAGAAATAATGCTACTGACAAGAACATCTATGTTAATGATAGGAAGAACATATATGGTAATGATAGTAAGAACATACTGTATATGGTAATGATAGTAAGAACATATATGTTAATGATTGTAAGAGCATAATATAATTTTCAATAATAGTAATATTAATAACAATGGAAAAAAGGAAGAAATTGTTAGCGAATAACTAGAAAAGAAGGGATCAATTCCCAACAAATCAAACACATAAGCCTTTTGTGTGTGTGTTTGGGGTGGCCTCGCTGCTTTGAGGTTGTATTCTTCTGTTGTGGCCTGCTGATACATATTCTGCTGCTGCTGCTGGTGCAGTTTCCTTAATTTCTCCTGAAATATATTACATTTTGCCTTCATTTGTTAGTTCTGGGCAGGTGCGTCTTGCTTTTGTGTTGGATTCACATCCCAACATCTGTGTATAGTAACTCAGGGAGAAAATGCAGCTCTGTTTCTACAGCACACTGAGTAGAGTGAGTGCACAGCTTGGCCTCTCTAGGCAGCCAGGTAGTATGGCCAGGTAGTATAGCCAGGTAGTATGGCCAGGTAGTATGGCCAGGTAGTATGGCCATGTAGTATGGCCAGGTAGTAGGCCATGTAGTATGGCAAGGTAGTATGGCCAGGTGGTGCTCACTGAGTCTGTATTGTCAAGGACTTTTTTGTTTTTTTAGTGTATGAAGATAAGGGGCTCACTTGTTGTCATGGTTATGGGGCATCCCAGTTTGTGTTGATGTTGGTCCAATATGTAATGTATTTTTCCTTGTCAGTGTATGTAATTTTGTTCGAATGGATTTTCTCTGATAGTTGAATTAGTCTTGGTGGTTTAGATTAGTCAGATTAGTGGGAGTGATCGTAGTCACTTCTATTATGCACAGGCTGAGGCGACTCATCTCAATGTTTGATTCTTGGCTTTTGAGAGCTTTATCATGTGGTGAATTGGGGTCACTTGTTTGGATGTGCTTTCAAAATGGTAAAGCTCTCTTCTCTATTTACAATTACAGAGTACTGCCCAAGTTCTGCCTTGCATTCGTTGTGTGGTGTATTACAGTGAGCCTTAAGGGTGTTTTAGCAACAGTCTCTGTAGGCTTCAACTGGATAGCCAGTTTTTTTTTTTTTTTTTTTTTTTTTTTCATAAATTTCCAATAATACCAACATGTAATGGAATCAATTGATTCTTCCATTTGATTTATTTGTGTGGAGATGTTTATATTGTTTTTGGAATTCAAAATATTGTTGGCGAATGATCTAATCATTTGATTGTCTGTGTATGCTCATCTTTAACTCTCTCTTGCTCTCTTCCTCACTCAATCTCTTCTTTACCCTCTCTTTCTCTATCTCTCTCTTCTTCAGCCAATCTCTTCTTTATTCCTATCTCTCTCTCTCTCTCTTTCTCTCTCTCTCTCCCTTCCTCATCAGATCTCACCTTTATCCTTCTCTATTACTTGCTCTCTACCTTTCTTCTTGCTTAGTTTTCTCGTTGTTCATGTTTGCCTCCATTTCACTTGTCCTTGTTGTGTGGCACGGATCTGGTTTAAGTGTGGTTTGACTCTGGTTTGAGTGTGGTTTTGTCTCTGGTTTGAGTGTGGTTGGACTCTGGTTTGAATGTGGCTGGACTCTGGTTTGAGTGTGGTTTGACTTGAGTGTGGTTGGACTCTGGTTTGAGTGTGGTTTGACTTGATTGTGGTTGGACTCTGGTTTGAGTGTAATTGGACTCTGGTTTGAGTGTGGTTGGACTCTGGTTTGAGTGTGGTTTAACTCTGGTTTGAGTGTAATAGGACTCTGGTTTGAGTGTGGTTGGACTCTAGTTTGAGTGTGGTTGGAGTCTGGTTTGAGTGTGGTTGGACTCTGGTTTGAGTGTGGTTGGAGTCTGGTTTGAGTGTGGTTTGACTCTGGTTTGAGTGTGGGTTGACTCTGTTTTGAGTGTGGTTGGACTGGTTTGGTTGTGTCCTCTCTCAGACTGCTCTGTTGTGTGCATGCAGCATTGATGTGACAAAGCGCGGCCTCCATTAGGCAGAGACAAATGCGCTGGGAAGAATGCAGAGGGGCAAATCTGACTGGCGCTTTTGTCTCCGCCAACACAGGCCCCTCGCTTCTCTCTGCTCTTTGTCTCTCGCTCTCTCTGTTCCTCTCTCTCCCCCTCTCCCTCTCTCTCTCTCTTTCTCTCTCTCTCTCTCCGCTCTCTTGTCCCGGCTTTCATCTGCAATTTGGAGCAGAATGCAGCGCGGTGGAACACAATGCGTGTTGCGAGTGTGAAATTCAAACGAGGGCTCCAAGCGGCGTGGGTGCCCATGGGAGAGAGCAAAGCACAGCACACAGCCTAGCGTAGCGTAGCGACGGCGTTCACGCGCGGCGCTCAGA
>NC_084998.1:29128451-29135951 GCF_963854185.1 Sardina pilchardus
ATGTTTACTACGTTCACAACCAACCCTGATTGTCACTGGCCTAGTACAGCTGTCATATTATCACCAGCCAGGTGACATGCCATTGGTCTTTAGGCTGTTCAAATACAAACAATGGCCCAGCAAGGCGATGTGGAGATTAGGCATACAAACACGAGCGAGTCTCTCTCAGATAGCATGACATTTAAAGCAGACCCTGCATCCTGTACCAGCTTCCTGCAAGATGTCAGTGTGATTGCCTCTGGCATTTGGAGATGTGTTTTTTTTTCACGTATTGTTTTTTTTTTTTTCCTTTTCCCAGTTCCATCTTATATGTAGGAGTAGACATTTTGAGGAAATAACAAGAGAGACAGACAGTTTTATTCCATCACACAACTTAGAGGAGCACCGCGCTGCCTTGCAGACAGACTCCAAATCGGCTTAGGCTGTGTGTGCAAATATTGGAGCTCGATTCAAACGTATTCCCGGTGAGATGCTTGGCTGCATCTGAAATCTCTGTCAGAGCGATGAGAATAATTGCACTTTCAATATCTAAGGTTTGCAGATGTCACAGTCAAGAGAGAAATTGTTTTTGTGTCTTTGTGCTGCATTGTGTCCTGGGCTGGAGAATGGAGATACAGTACAACCCTGAGCTGCTCTGTGTCTCTGCCGTAAACCCCCTCCCTCCTGCAGCAAGGATTAGTGCTCATCAGCAGTGCTCCTCTCCTCATAGGACCCAATGTGTCCTTTTCTTATATATTCATAGTGCTTGTTTGGTTTAGATTAGAACAAGTCTTCTCCTCTCTATCTATGCTGATGAGAAGTACATGTTTAATACTGATGAATCCTCCTCTCCTTTTTTCTTCTCCTCTTATCTTCTCTTTTCCTCTTCTCTCACATCTCTTCTCTCCTCTCACCCTCTCCTCTCTTTCCGCTCTCTTTCATTCCACTTCCCCTCTCCTCTCATCCTCTCCTCTCACATCTCTTCTCTCTACTCCTCTCATCTCTCCTTCCCTCCCTTCTCTTCCCTCCTCCTCCCTCCTCTCTTCTCTCCTCTCCCCTTCTCTCCTCATCTCATCACTTCTCTTCTCTTCTCTTCCCTTCCCTCCCTCTTCTCCTCTCTTCTCTCCTCCTCTCTTCTCTTCTCTTCTCTTCCCTCCCTCTTCTCTTCTCTTCTCTCCTCCTCTCTTCTCTTCTCTTCTCTTCCCTCCCTCTTCTCCTCTCTTCTCTCCTCCTCTCTTCTTTTCCCCCGCTCCACTGGTGTGTGTGTGTGTGTGTGTGTGTGTGTAGTGATGGGGTTCTGCTGGAGGAGAATGACAAGTACTCGTTTAAGGATGACGGCTCAGAGCTGGTGATCCACGACGTGAAGAAGGTGGACGAGGGAGACTACACCTGCATCGCCGCCAATAAGGCCGGACGCAAGGAGGAGGAGGTCAGCCTCAACGTCTTCGGTAAGCAGCTCCTCTCCCTCTCTCTCTCATTCTCGTTCTCTCTCTATCCCTCTCTCTCTCTTCGTATCTGTTTTTTCTCTCTTTCTTTCTGTGTGTGTGTGTGTGTGTCTGTGTGTGTCTGGGTGTATAGTGTGAGTGTGTGTGTTTATATGTTAGTGTAAGTGTGTTAGTGTTAGTGTTAGTGTTAGTGTAAGTGTGTGTGTGTGTGTGTGTGTGTGTGTGTGTGTGTGTGTGTGTGTGTCTGTGTGTTGGTGTATAGTGTGAGTGTGTGTGTTTATATGTTAGTGTAAGTGTGTTAGTGTTAGTGTAAGTGTGTGTGTGTGTGTGTGTGTGTGTGTGTGTGTGTGTGTGTGTGTGTCTGTGTGTTGGTGTATAGTGTGAGTGTGTGTGTTTATATGTTAGTGTAAGTGTGTTAGTGTTAGTGTAAGTGTGTGTGTGTGTGTGTGTGTGTGTGTGTGTGTGTGTGTGTGTGTGTGTGTGTGTGTGTGTGTGTGTGTGTGTGTGTGTGTGTGTGTGTGTGTGTGTGTGCATATTTCCTCGAGCCTCAGCGTCTTTGGTGACCAGAGGGCAGCGCTCACAGTGGTCACAGCAGCGGCTGATTGAAATTCTAGCAGCAGAGCAGCGGTAGAACGGGCAGAAATAATATCAACAGCAGAGATAAACAAGTGCGGAGGAGGAGAGTTATCGCTCTGTTATTTTGTTATTTGTCTGCGCGGGTTTCGTTTTCCTCCGCTGAATAAGGGTCCCCAATCTTTGGCAAAAACTCAGACAAAATCGATGAGGAGAATTGATGTGCCTGAGAGGGAGAGACAGTGGAGATTTCTGAGGGTGGGGATCACTCCTCTCCACAGTGATCAACAAGCCCAGAGAAAGAGAGAGAGACACAGAGAGAGAGAGAGAGAGAGAGAGAGGTCAAAAGAAAGAGTGAGTCAGAAAGAGTAGATAGATAGAGAGAAAGAGAAAGAAACAGTGTGAGATACAGAAAGACAGACAGAAAGAATAGGTAGATAGATAGACAGATAGATAGATAGATAGATAGAGAGAAACAAAGAGACAGAATTGGATATACTGTATATATATATAGAGAGAGAGAGCGAGAGAGAGAGAGAAACAAAGAGACAGAACTAGATAGAGAGAGAGAGAGGAGGAGAGAGTGAAGGGTACTGTAACTCTTCTAAATCTCTCAGGTTATCCTGCCGTGGAAATTACGGCCGTAATCTGTTATCAGAGGCAGGGCCAGCTTATCTTGTCCCCATTCTCCGCGCCCGAGATGGCGACTGTCCTCTGAGATCTCTCTCCACAAATCACCCTTGAGAGGGGGGACTGGACAAAGCCCAGGGATGGGACTGTCTTCTGAGATCTGAGGTGTGTGTGTGTGTGTGTGTGTGTGTGTGTGTGTGTGTGTGTGTGTGTGTGTGTGTGTGTGTGTGTGTGTGTGTGTGTGTGTGTGTGTGTGTGTGTGTGTGTGTGTGTGTGTGTGTGTGTGTGTGTGTGTGTGTGTGTGTGTGTGTGTGTGTGTGTGTGTGTGTGTGTGTGTGTGTGTGTGTGTGTGTGTGTGTGTGCAAAGCCCAGAGATGGGGACTGTATTCTGAGATCTCTCTCCACAAATCGCCCTTGAGAGGCGGACTGGACAAAGCCCATCCACCACAGGGACGGCCAGGCTGTGGGCAGGTCAAGCACCACTGTCAGGGCTGCTCTGTCATCAAGGGGTGTCTGTGTGTGTGTGTGTGTGTGTGTGTGTGTGTTACACCTTGCTGGTCTCAATCTCCCTCTGCACTCTCTTGTTGCTTTTGTCCTTCTGAGTGCATCTTAAAATAGCTGTTAGAAAGTAGTGTTTGTGCGTGTGTATGTGTGTGTGTGTGTGTGCATCTTAGAATGGTGGTCAGAAAGTAGTGTGTGTGTGTGTATGTGTGTGTGTGTGTGTGTGTGTGTGTGTGTGTGTGTGTGTGCGCGCGCGTGCGTGTGTATGTGTGCATCTTTGAGTAGTGGCCAGTAAGGAAGGCAGGCAGCACCCCAGACAAAATGGCTGAAGGAATGTCTGTCTACTACTGTAGGATGTAGGATGCATCATTATGTAATGACCTGTGTTGAGCTGTGGTCTAACACACCTATACATTTGTGTGTGTGTGTGTGTGTGTGTGTGCGTGTAGTCCAACCCAAGATCACGTTCCTTCAGAACCAGACGGCGTCGGAGCTGGACGAGCAGATCACGCTGACCTGTGAGGCCACAGGTGACCCCACCCCCACCATCGTCTGGAGCTTCGGACGCCGCGTCTTCAACGAGGATGAGCAGGTACAATATGCCCCCATACACTCGTATTAGTCTCTTAACCCACGTCTGATCAACAAGGACAAGCAGGTACAATATGCCCCCATACACTCGTATTAGTCTCTTAACCCACGTCTGATCAACGAGGATGAGCAGGTACAATATGCCCCCATACACTCGTATTAGTCTCTTAACCCACGTCTGATCAACGAGCACAAGCAGGTACAATATGCCCCCATACACTCGTATTAGTCTCTTAACCCACGTCTGATCAACGAGCACAAGCAGGTACAATATGCCTCCATCCACTCTTATTGTTCTCTTAACCCATGTTTGACCATCAGGAATTTTGTGATCAGTTTTTCCCAGTGATCAGTATTCCACCCTACTGCATAGGGAGAAATCAATACAACCTTTTTCCCCGTACACCGAAACTCTGTGCCTTACTTATGTTACTAGTTCATGTGTTTGTTTGTTTGTTTGTTTGTTTTTTTTTTTTTTTTTGGGGGTTAAGTAAATTCGTAACAGTGCCCCCTACATCTGAGGTCATCTAAGGTCACACGCTGAGGTCACGCAGAGGTCACTCTGGGGGACGGACAAGAAACTGGATTTCTCTCTCCCTCCTCTTTCTTTCTTTCTCTCCCCCTCTCTCCCTTCTTTATTTCTTTATTCTTCTCTCTCTCTCTCCCTCCCTCTCTCCCTCTCTCTCTCTCTCTCTCTCTATCTGTTAGTTAGTATGCTGCAGTCCTCCTCTCTGAGTCGCCCTCACTAACAGCAGTGCTGACAGCTCTTAAGATGGATGGCTCTCTGCTGCAGGTGCAGCTGATTGTGTTGCGTTGCGCTGCAGTGCTAAGGTGACGCTCTCATCCGGCGCTGTGTTTGTCCACGGGTGTAGAGGTCAGTAGGGGTCATTGGTCTGGTTCTGGTCCTCTGGACCTGGATGTTGAGGGGCGAAGGGTCCAGTGCTGCTGTTGTTTGTCTGAATCTGGTGACAGGCTGAGTATCGTGAACTCACAACGTTTCTCTTGGAGGCATTCTGCCATTAGCTGTATATACTGTAAACAAAGTGATCGGTCGAGGTCTATTGGAAATGCACCTCCCGGGGAACATAGGGATGACCCCCATGCTTGCATATGGATTCAACATAGCCAACACTGCTGGCATAGCACGCTAGCATATGGATGCATCTTAGCCAACGCTGCTAGCATACGGATGCATCTTAGCCAACACTGCTAGCATACGGATGCCTGTTAGCCAACGCTGCTAGCATACGGATGCCTGTTAGCCAACGCTGCTAGGCTAGCGTATGGATGCTCATTCCTTTGAGTCTCTGGGCAGCTGTGTTACTACGCTGCTGAGGAACTCTGCTGTGTGCTAACTTGCACTGTGTTAGCATGCTTTAGTGCATGACCGAGCCACATGTGCTCAGGGACTCCTGGAGATGGCGGTGAGATTTGTAGCGGATCAGTGTGAGGGTGTCTCACACACACAGACACACACACAGACACACACACAGACACACACACACACACACACACACACACACACACACACTCTCACACACATAGACACACACACACACACACACATACACAGACACACACACACACACACACACGGTGCCGGTGTCTCTGGCTGTCAGGGTGAATCAGCGCTGATGTCCAGAGAGAGGAGAACAGAGACAGGAGAACTCAGCACAGCACTAATGAGGAGCACCAGGACACACACACACACACACACACACACACACACACACACACACACACACACACTCACTCTCACTATCTCTCTCTCTCTCACTGGCACACACACACTCTCTCTCTCCCTATCTCTCTCTCTCACACACACACACACACACACACACACACACACACACACACTCTCTCTCTCCCTCTCTCTCTGTCTCTCTCTCTCTGTGGGTTCCAGTTGGCCATGTTGGGTGCTTAATAGCAGTGTGTTGTTGAGGAGTTGAGCTCCAGTTTCCTCAGGTTGCTATGGAGCGAGCTGAAGGTGCTCTAGTTGGGATCACACCCCAGAGACCAGAAGCAGCAGTGTTCACACATACACACACACACACACACACACACACACACACACACACTCACAGGCACACACACATGCACACACACTCACACCCTCACACACAATAGACATACTGTACACACACACACACACTCCTGCGAGCACACCACTCACTCCTTCTCCCTCCCTAGAACACACTGTGTTAGCGTAATCAGCAGTAGGACGGATATGTGTGCATATTGCCTTTCACACAAATACACACACACACACACACTATTATGCACACCGGCTCCTTCTCCTTCTGCAGAGCACACTGTGTTACCGTTAGCGTAATCAGCAGTAGGGCGGAGATGTGCGTGCATATTGCCTTTCACACATACATACACACACACACACACACACACACACACACACACACACACACACACACACACACACACACACACACACACATATTGCCTTTCACTGGAGTGAGATGGAGCAGGTCTGGGTGTGTGTGTGTGAATGGCAATCTGGTTGCATGCCTGCTGTGTTCTGCTCAGGCTGCCAGGCCTGGTGGTGTGTGAGAACCCATTTCCTGTAACCATGGCTCCTTGGCAAAAAGGCACCTAATTGAGACACATTTGCATATGAAGCTAGATGTGCATATTCACTTGCGGAAGATTCTTGAAGAAAGGGCGAATCCAGGTCTCGGGAAATGAAATGAGCTCAGCTTGTGCTAGTGTGTGTGTATGTGTGTGTGTGTGTGTGTGTGTGTGTGTGTGTTTGTGTGTGTGTATGTATGTGATCACAGTGAGCTGAATTAACCCAACACAAAAGGTATTTGCAGAGCTCACTAGCATAGGTATGTATGTGTGTGTGTGTGTGTGTGTGTGTGTGTGTGTGTGTGTGTGTTTGAGTGCATGTGTGGGTGAGTGTGTGGACTGTATGTATAGGATCTGAGCCATATAAGGTATATGTGAATTTGATTGGCAGTAACTTGTGAATGGGCTACCTGCATCATGAAAGCACTTTCTCCACACATCCGTTTCCTCTTGCACTGTTTTCTTTACTTGTGTTGCCTTTGTCCTTCTCTACACACACACACACCTGCTAATCTCTCCCTTTCTTCCTCTCCTTCTCCTTTTCTCCTCCTTTCCCTCTCTCCCTCTCTCCATCTCTCCCTTTCCTCCTCTCCCTATCCCTCTCTCCCTCTCTCCCTCTCTCCCTTTCCTCCTCTCCCTCTCCCTCTCTCCCTCTCTCCATCTCTCCCTCTCCTCCTCTCCCTCTCCCTCTCTCCATCTCTACCTCTCTTCCTTTCCTCCTCTCCCTCTCCCTCTCCCTCTCTTCCTCTCTCCTCCATCTCTCTCTCTCTCTTCCTCCTCCCTTTTCCATGCATCTCTTCCATCCTTTGTGAACTTTCATTGCTGTGAGCTCTCCCATAAAAGGTGCGAGCATCAGTCTCTTTATTGACGGCATAAAACAATAATAGATTGTGAATGCCCAAGTCAATCCCCGGGCCATAATGGGAAGTCTACTTTCAGACGTCTGGCCCAATGCTCCAGGTATTAAATCTGAATAAGCACTCCACGGCACACCACAATAACACAAGTCCATTACCACGCCAGGGACGGGACTCCCACACACACACACACACACACACACACACACACACTCACACATACTGTACTCTCTCTCTCATACACACACTCCACACCACAATAACACAAGGGACTCCCTCACCAGCACTAGAGCACAAAGCCCAGCGCATGATGAACACAACAACTCCAAATGGCCACTACT
>NC_084998.1:29150951-29153451 GCF_963854185.1 Sardina pilchardus
AGTACGTTGTTTTGTTTTTGCCACGCGTTCGCGTCCAGTTTGTCTGGATTTTCCGATAATGACAGCAATCTTGTGATGCTGATATTGACTTTTAATTTCTGCGCGTGTAAACTAGTCTAAGATACTGTGCTTGAACGAAGTTAGCTGTGACAGACTAACCTACTGGTTTTCATCGTTTTAACCACAAAGCCTGTCGACATTAGGTCTACTCAATTGTTTAGTTAACACCTTGTCATTTCGCGTTTGTCCCGCCGTTCACCTCCGTGCGTCCCATGTACATCAGAACATATGTCGGGATAGCCATCTCACTATGAGAAAACGTATGACGATAGTGCTAAGAGATTAACACGTATGCATGCTTGGTAAACATCAGTCTTGCACATAATATTGAGCTGATTTTTTTAGTGGAAATGGCTTACTGTAGCATTGTGCTGATAGATGGAAAAAGTTGCCTATTTAAAGGCACAGTCTGAATTTTAATCCTAGCTCTCCATTTAGTGTGTGCACTTGAACAACTATAATGATGTAGCATATAACAGTGCTGCCCTACAAAGCAGAAAGGCAGTAACTGCATTTTTGGTCGAAAATTAGTTATTATAATTTTCATGACATTAAAGTTGTTATGAAGATTGAGTACCAAAAATAAGCTAATGTAAAGTAAAAAAAATAAATAAACCTCCAATAACTGCTACATTAACTACAACCATAAGGCTAAGCAACAGCATAATTTAAAATGTTTTTTTTTTTTTTCAGTTTGCACTCTGCATAGTTACTGCCTTTTTGCTTTGCAGGGCAGAGTAGGGCCTGCCATTTATTTTAAGAGGAGAGGTGTTGGACGTAATACTTTGGAAGGAGAGGGAAACAGTATCAATATTAGTTTCAAACAGTATCAATACAAAAAAAAAAAATCGTGATAAAATCGTATCGTGAACAAAAAATCGTGATCCATATCGAGTCGTGAGTTGAGTGTATCGTTACATCCCTAATGAGGACTTAACTCCACTTAACACACACACACACACACACACACACACAAAGAGATACACACACACACACACACCCCACAGACAGACACACACAGAGACACAGAAACACACACACACACGCACACACACACACACACACACACACACACACACACACACACACACACACACACACACACACACACACATAAAGAGATACACACACACCCACCCCACAGACAGACACGCACAGAGACACAGAAACACACACACACACACGCACACACACACACACGCACACACGCACACACGCACACACGCACACACGCACACGCACACGCACACGCGCACACTCACACTCCCTCTGCGATGTCTTGAGCTGGCGTGTCCGTATAGTGAGATGGCTTTAGCTGAATGTGCACCATCAGCAGTGTCATCCCCTCCAGTCAGGGCCAGTCTCTCCATCTCTACTCTTTCTTCTTTCCATCTTTTCTTCCTCTCCTCCTCTCCTCTCCTCTTCTCCTCTCCTCTCCTCTGCATCCCCTCCAGTCAGGGCCAGTCTCTCCATCTCTACTCTTTCTTCTTTCCATCTTTTCTTCCTCTCCTCCTCTCCTCTTCTCCTCCTCTCCTCTTCTCTATGCATCCCCACTAGTCAGGGCCAGTCTCTCCATCTCTGCTCTTTCTTTTATCTTCTCCTCCTCTCCTCCTCTCCTCTTCTCCTCCTCTTCTCTTCTCTATGCATCCCCTCTAGTCAGGGTCAGTCTTTCCATCTCTGCTCTTTCTTTTATCTTCTCCTCCTCTCCTCCTCTCCTCCTCTCCTCTTCTCCTCCTCTCCTCTTCTCTATGCATTCTCCCAGTCAGGGCCAGAGTTGTCTTAGGCACATTCTCTATCTTTTCTCTTTCTTTTATCTCCTCCTCCTCTCCTCTCCTTCTCTCCTCTTTTTTATGCATCCTCCCAGCCAAGGCACTTTATGCTTATGTAGCACAGTGCAAGTTGGCTGTCTCTCAGCACTGCAGGGAGGCGTGTGTGTGTGTGTGTGTGTGTGTGTGTGTGTCATCCTGAGTGATTGGACTTGTGTGTGTGTGTACAGTATGTCTGTGTGACACTCCGAGTGATTGGCCGTGGGTGTTTGTGTGTGTGTCTCTCTCTCTGTGAGTGTGTGTGTGTGTGTGTGTGTGTGTGTGTGTGTGTGTTCCTCTGAGTTCCTCTGTGTGATTGAATGTGGCAGCTCTCTGTCGGTCCCCTAATAGCGCAGATGAATATGCAGACGCTGTGAAGTGTGCAAGTGTGGAGGCCATTTCTTTACACAGCAGCTGATGCCTTCAGTCCTAACTCAGTTAAAGCTGCTCTGTGTTAAGACACAACTGAAAGACTTTATACGTGTAAGGCCAGAGTTTAACAGACTGGTTAGCATGACTAAATAAGATACAAAAAAAGGAAAATATTTTTAAAACGTGTATTTTAAAAAGCATTTACTTCAAGTGAAATCATCAGAAACATCAGCAATTGGTCAAAATGCTCAGGCCCTGTCTCC
>NC_084998.1:29168451-29173451 GCF_963854185.1 Sardina pilchardus
ACATTATAACAATGGATGGTCAGATATGCGATAGGGCAGTGAGGGTGATTCATTGTAACCATCGACTAGTAGGCCTAGCTCCGCAAAAGAAGTTTCTAGCAACTTAGAATATATGGATCTCGTTATGCATGTTCATGTTGATTCAGAGATAGACATAGTCTACCGTGGGCTACTGTGCGTCAATATAACAGCATTTTATCATGTGGTGAATTAATGACTAACGTCAGTTTAACATGTCAGAACTTTTGATCGGCGTTTCAAGTGCATGCCGCGAATAGGCTAAATGAACTCGACTGACTGAATCCTTTATATTTCTTGGCTAAGTGCGAAGAAATTGACACTCGAACTGTGGCGTAAATGGTTGAGGCATCTTAATCATACGTCAGCGACCGGGGTTCAAAACTTACTCTACGAACCTCCGGAACCCATTAAGACAAGAGGCATTATTTTATTAAAAAGTTTTGCGATTTTTTTATGATTGCGATGTCTGCTGAAAAGAAAAGTTAATATGTGAATTCGTGGTTCAGCGCACACACACACACACACACACACACACACACACACACACACACACACATTTTTACATTTACATAGCCTAATAGGGCTCGGGCACACGCCTTGCATTCTAGGAATATCGGCGCCATTTGGTAGCGCACTGAACGTAATATCCATTCATTCAGATGCACAAGACAAGAAGCAGAAATAGTAGCGATTTATTCTTTTCCTCTTGCGATCGTGGGTTGCACTGTTACACCCCACTACACAGCAACATACTACCAAGAAGGCAAAAACTAAGTAACAGGAACACACTAAAAGGCGGGAGTAAATCCATAGTAATCCATAGTAAACTAAGGAGTGAAGCTGCCAATGTGGCTGTGCCCGCGAAGTTTTGATGTCATGATCCCGAGCCCTAGTGTCAGGAAGTGTCTGTCGAGAGAGAGGGGGGAGGGAGGCAATCGTCCAATGCCGCATACAGGTAGGCTATAATGTCTAGTGAACTGGTTAGACAAGTGTGGGGGAGGGGGAATGATCGCACAAGACAATTGCTCTTCATGAAATGGGTAGTCTCACAGACGTTTGTCGATGTTTAAACGTAGCCTACTACATCACTTGCGAAATCGGACGTGGCACATAGAATTATTAGGCTACTGGATTTAATATAGCATAGACTTTGTTCATCCTATATTAGCCTATATTAAAATGTAATGTGCTGCGGGGAAGCATTGGGGAAGTCAGTTTAAGTTGTCCTGTAACAATTTGCCTCTTATTATAAGAGTATGCAGCCACTACGCACATAATAGTCTAGGTTACGGGCGGATGCGAGCAACCCCATGCAAAAGAAGGCCTTAAGTTAACGGACTGAAGGCCTGTTTACATGTCAAACATGCATTAAATCTAAGAAACGAAAAACACAAATATCATGTATTGTGTCGTAAACAGTTAATGGCCACTATGCGCAACTGCATCGCGCAGTGAGCTGAAGGATAGGAGGACCGACACTTATTAACACAAAGCTTTGTAAAGCACTAACAACCACCCCTCAAAGTTCATTGTCCATAAGTCCAAACAATAAGTATAAAAATCCGACAATCCAAAACGATAACGAGATCTCCCAGAAACGAAAAACAAGTTTGTTGAGTAGCCTAGTCCTTCCAACAATCTCAGCTTTTGCGTTTGTTAGATAAAAGGCATTCTGTCCTGCTGTATTCCAATGAGAAAAAATCATCCACAAGGTAGGCTAAGGGTCACCGTAATGCAGCATGCAGGAATCTATATAGGCCTACGCACAAAACGAATGAATGGATTATATCGGCCAAAACGAATGAATGGGTTGGGAGAGTCGTCTGGCTGTGTCAGCAGACTGCAGTCGGTCTCGAGGGGTTAAATAGCGCACGTACTTGAATTTTAATCTGAAGAAGACCAAATCAAATCAAAAAAGAAGGATTTCAAGTGTGCGAACCTTTTTCCATTTTTTTATGATTTAGCCTACTCTTGTTCTGCACCTTGACCGGGGATGTGCACAAACTTTTTTACTACACTTGAATTTTAAACCAACTCTTCTCTAGCCTATATCCTATAAAAGAAGGATTTCAAGTGTGCGAACCTTTTTCCATTTTTTTATGATTTAGCCTACTCTTGTTCTGCACCTTGACCGGGGATGTGCACAAACTTTTTTACTACACTTGACTTTTAAACCAACTCTTCTCTAGCCTATATCCTATAGCCATACTTTAATAATCAGATGTTATGCTCATTTTTGTAGGCTACACCTCACCGGCAAGCACGCACGCAAATGCTGCTTTTGCACATCTACAATATTGGCCAGGCTATATAGAATAGGCTTTTAGGACTGTATTTTGCCTTCGTGCAACTTTAGTTGTGCTCAATCTAAATTATTGTCAGTAAGGATAGGTCATATTACCAAATGGCGAACCTCGAAAATTATTTAGGATATAGAGCCGTGTCCATTACGCATGCAGTTATTTTTTAGGCTATTGTTTTATTTGAGTGTTTTTGTCTACCATGGCAAACATAGTTGAAACGTTCGCTCTAAACTTAAGTATTTCCAATCGGCTTTCACAAAACCGATGAGGTCCAGATCTCAGTGGCCTCATAGCTGCCTACAGCCAGCTGGGTTGTAAAACATTACTGTATTCGTTGATCTTATCGATGCAGTCCTTGCGGCCACTTCTCCCCATCGTAGGAAACTTTAGTGTTGACAACACAAAGGCCTTCACGTTGTGTGGCAGTGCTTGCTTGCCCTTCGATCCATCCCAGTTGGTGGTTTTGCACCTGTCCCTGAGTTATAGTCTATATGAGTAAGCGCTTATATGCTCTAACCGCATAATAAAAGAAGCACCTGCAGCAGTGCTTATGGCAAGGCTATTAACACCTGTCACTGAGCTATGGACAAGCAGTTATGCTCGAAAATTATCATAATAACAGACACACCTAATTGTATGTCTCTATGTTTAAACACATAAAATTAGGAAGCATTTCCGCCGCAACGTTTGCTTTCTTTTTCTGTCGGTCCGCGGTTGCTTGGTCAATTGCGCAGCAAATTATCAGATCACCGGACCTAATTTCACCCCATGTCTCGCGGACCAGCAGCAGTCTCCACGTTTCGCGGCCCATAGTTTGAGAAACGCTGCATTAAAGTGTCATTAGGTTGTAGGCTATATGTTTAGTGATTTCTTTGTGTGTTTTTCATTGTAGTGTGTGTGCATTGAGTAGTTCCTTAAAATACGGAACAAAGAGCGTCCCGTAGCCTATCTGTTCAATACGGAAGAAGACTAACTATTACTTATATATTTCTTATAACGAAACGCGAAGAAAAAATACGAGGACTGACCATCTCGTTTCTCCGCGTTTCCCCCAATACCATGGCGACAAAGAGAAATAAATATGATTTGACATTTAAGCTGATTGCTGACAAATTTGCCACACAATTCGGGAGAAGCAGCGGACAGGAGCGCCACCACAAGCAAGCACTTCTAGCCCAAATTAACATGGCAACGTTGCCTATGACTAAAGTGTCTAAGTAGGCTAGTCCTACTAATATTACATTTGATTGGTAGCATGTTTGTAGCGCGCCAGTTTACCTATCCCCTACATCAAAACAGCTTAGAATCAATCAAAGAATCAGCTGTGTCGGCGTTAGGCTGTAGGCGATTTTCTATAGGCCTAACCATTTTCATTCATTTCAACAATGGTTCATTGAAACGTTGTTTGAATAATTTCGCCAGTCATCACCTTCATTGTAATGATTAAATGAGATTAAGGAGTCGACTATTGACGGATATGCGGTCTTCATCATTTTGAAATGCGGGATGAAACTTTCTGCCACCTGGTGGTTGTTTGGGTACATTGCCTTAGGCTCGAAAAAAATCGGCTTGACGGCCTGCGGGATCTCTTCGGGAGTCCCGCGGGAGAAGGTGCATTCTCAACCCGTACCCACTGTACGTTAAACTGTATGGTGTACATTCTGCAATATTTCAGTTTGTACTGTAGTTGTTATTTACGCGTAAACAGCCAGGATGTGCCAGTAATAGGCATATTGTGTGAGTTACAGATGGTTGCATCACACGCTCCACTTGTGCTGAGATATCTCAAGAGGGTAGCACACTTGCTCTACATCAAGTGTGCATCACTCACCTATACACACTTTAGTCTAAAGGGCTCTGATGAATCACACACACACACACACACACACACACACTTCACACACACACACACACACACACACACACACACACACACACACACACACACACACACACACACACACACACACACACACTTCACACAGGGTGAAAGTGGGTTCCTATCGCACAACAAACCACTATTCACCAGTGTTGCATGTTCTCTCACGAGTTTGCACTCTCTCTTACATGCACGCATGCACGTGCACACACACACACACACACACACCTGTGGTCCACCGTTCTGTTCCTCTCCCCCTCTTCCTCCGTCACTGTCGTCCGGGTCGATCTCTGCATGTGACGTCACTTCCCATGTCGTGTGTGTGTGTGTGTGTCCGGAACGTTCTCTCTTCTCCGTTGTGTGTCTCATACGCATGATGCTGCACAGGGACATGGAGAGAACAGAGAGACAGAGAGACAGAGAGAAAGAAAGAAAGAAAGAAGGAACGGATGAGGAGAGAGGAAGCTGAAGTTGTCATAAGCATGGTGGTGCACAGGAACATGGAGAACACAGAGACAGACGGAAAGAGCGAAAGACAGAAAGAAAGAAAGAAAGAAAGAAAGAAAGAAAGACAGACAGAGAGAACGGATCAGATGAGGGGAAGCTGAGTGAAAAAGAGTCTTATTTGCAGTGAGGATGCTGCTCTCGCCCCACACAAGGCCCCATGGGCCTTATGCTGGCCCACAGTTGGCTCTGTGATGGCCTGGAGGTGGCCCAGAGGTGGCCCAGAGGTGGCCCGGGCTCCATGTGTCGCAGGCTGGCTCAGCTGCTCTTCTGCCCCCCGGCGCTGGACTGGT
>NC_084998.1:29178451-29185951 GCF_963854185.1 Sardina pilchardus
ACTCTCTCTCTCTCTCTCTCTCTCACGAGGCCAGTGATGGACAGTGTTCTCTGGTCTATTTCTCCTGACCATTGTTTGTCTGTGTCTGTCCACTCGTCTCTCTGCCCCCTGGCCTCTGACGTGTGTGTGTGTGTGTGTGTGTGTGTCCTCTGTGTCCTGCCTGTCCACTCATCTGGCTGGTCCTTGGCCTCTGGCCCAAACTCCATCTGTCCATCTGTTGTGTTGACTGATTATCGATCTGTGCCTTTCTGATGCGCCCAGCTGTCTGGCTGTGATGGCTGTAGGCATCTGCTGTCTGTCTGCCTCTGTGTGTGATCCTATTAGTGTCTGTCTCTCTCTCAATGTGTCTGTCTGTCTGCCCCTGTCTCCCACACATACCTGTCTGTCTCTCACCTTCACTGTCTCTTTACTGTGTGCCTGTGTGTCCTGATGGTGTGTGTGTGTGTGTGTGTGTATGTCCTCTGTGTCCTGATGATGATGATGATGTGTGTGTGTGTGTGTGTGTGTGTGTGTGTATCCTCTGTGTCCTGACACTATGTGTGTGTACTGTATGTCTTCCAGAAGCACAGCAACGACTGGCGCCCGGAGATCAAGCTGCCGGCCAACAGTGAGTACGTGGTGCTGAACGGCCTGGACTGGAACAAGGACTACGAGGTGCACGTGGTGGCCGAGAACGAGCGGGGCAAGTCCGTGCCCAGCGTGCTGTCCTTAAGGACCTCCCCGGAGCCCACCGCCATCCCAGGTATGACCCCTCTCACCTCTCACCTCTCACCTCTCACCTCTGACCTCTGACCGACCACCTCTGAGCCTACGCCACCAGCTCAGCTCAGCTCAGCACTGCCTCCGTGACCTTATGACCTTTATGTTACGTTACGTTACGTTACGTTTCAGAGTTCAGCTCAGCACTGCCTCTGTGACCTTAACGACCTTTGAACATTACGTTTTGTTTCTCTCGTGACCTTCCTGCGACTGCTTCCTACCAGCCAGCCACCAAATTCAAATCCAGGGCTTTACTGGGGTTGGACTGTCTGATCAGCAAGGCCTCAGGGTGGGATTATGGGATAGCTTGGACCTCCAGGTGAATGCTTCTAGCTCCAGCCCAACTCCTGCACCTGGAGGCTGGATTCTCAGAGTGGATCATGGGATACGTTCGACCTCCCAGGGAACGCTGCCAGCGCTAACCCACCCTTTCACCACGGGGTGCAGACTTAGTTCTCAGGGTGGATTATGGGATAGCTTAGACCTCCCGGTGAACGGGGCGTTAGCTCCAGGCCTCGCCTCTTCCCAGATGATGGGTTCTCATATTGGCTTATGGGATAGCTTAGACCTCCAGGTGCTGCCAGCCACACTTCCCCTCCTCGCCTGAACAGAGGGCTCAGGGCAGTGGGAGCGAAAGCCCCGAGGACACAGGTGTGTGTGTGTGTGTGTGTGCTAGAGAGGATCAGAGTTAAGTGAGAGAAGAACAGGCGAAGCTCCAGGGATGTCTGATAAAGACTAGCACCTCGGCTGTTCTCCCTGGGGGGTCCCTCACACCCCCCCACTCTCATACGGAGAGTGGCAGATTTAGCTCAAGGTGTGTGTGTGTGTGTGTGTGTGTGTGTGTGTGTATGTGAGGACCATAAGGGTCAGTCCCTCATCAGCCTCTCCCCGACCTCCCACTGACCTCATCAAAACAACACGATACATTGAGGCTGCACTCTCACACACTCTCACACACACACACACACACTCTCACTCACACACACACACACTCACACACTCACACCTCATCACAGAGTGACCCCATTAGCTCGGCCTCACACACTCATGGCACACATCAGAACAACGTGACACACTCATATCACGTCAACCCCCCACCCCCCCAACACACACACACACACACACACACACACGCCCCTCACTGCATCTCACAGCAGACCAGCGTCGGTTGTAGAACAGCACTGATAGCCGTGTAGCATCTGTACTCACTCAGGAATCAGAGAGAGGAATCGCACTATTGCATATTCCTGGAAGTGTGTGTTTATGTTTGTTTTGTCAGCTGGTGTTTACTCTCAGTTTAGACGTTATTATTGTGAAATACAGTGAAAACAGCTGCCCGTTGAGCGGGACTAATTTATGCCCGGGACGGGAGAAAACAAGACGTGTGTGTGTGTCTGTCTGTGTGTGTGTGTGTGTGTGTGTGTGTGTGTGTGTGTGTGTGTGTGTGTGTGTGTCTGTGTGTGTGTGTGTGCGTGTGTGCATGCTCAGGAGAAACGGCAGGAATAAATCAATAGGACTTATTCACTATGATTTCCCCCCATGGCTGCAGCACAACAGTGCGTCTATTTCCATATTCCACACAGCTGGTTTAGCACAGGCTGGGTCCAAATAATTTGTGTTTGTGTGTGTTTGTGTGTGTGTGCGTGTGTGTGTGTGTGTGTGTGTGTGTGTGTGTGTGTGTGTGTGTGTGTGTGTGTGTCTGTGTCTGTGTCTGTGTGTGTGTGTGTGTGTGTCTGTGTGTGTGTGTGTGTGTGTGTGTGTGTGTGTGTGTGTGTGTGTGTGTGTGTGTGTGTATGTGTGTGTGTGTGTGTGTGTGTGTGTGTGTGTGTGCGTGTGGAGTAGAACAGTACATGTCCACAGCATGGAGACTACTTTTAGATATCCAGTCGATACTTTCTTGGAAAGTTGTTTCTTGGAAACTGGCGTCTAATCATTAAGGTTTCAGAACTCATCAGTGAAATGGGCCACTAGAAACTGGTCACTTAAAATAGGCCACTAAAAACTGGTCACTGGTAGCTGAGACAACTGATCTCTAAGACCATATGCATGTTCCTGGTAGCTAAGGTCACTGATCACTGAGGTCACTGATGGCTAAGGTCACTGATAGCTAAGGTCACTGATGGCTAAGGTCACTGATGGCTAAGGTCACTGATGACTAAGGTCACTGGTCTGCTGTGTCTGAGGTGGCTGGTCACTTGTGGGTGAGCTGTAGCTGAGCTGGCAGTGTCGTGTTCTCAGATGGTTGCTGTTTCAGGCTGTGTCCACTGACCAAAGGTGGGCCATGGGGCAGCTCTATTTCTTCACCCTTACTCCCCTCTTTCCTCTCCTCTCCTCTCCTCTCTTCTCCTCTCCTCTCTTCCTCTCCTCTCCTCTCCTCTCTTTTCCCCTCCTTGCCTCTCTTCTCTTCTCCTCTCCTCTCGTCTCCCCTCCTCTCCTCTCCTCTGCCCTCTCTTCCTGTCCTCTCCTGTCCACTTATTTTCCTCTCCTCTCATCTGTTCTTTCTCTCTTCCTCTTATCTTTGCATGGCCTTTTCTCTCTGTACTCCTTCCTTCTGTTTCCTCTTCTTCCTCCACTCCCGCTCTCCTTCATCCCTTTCTCCCTCTCTCCTTCATCCCTCTCTCCTGATGTCTGATGGCCCAGTGATTCTGTTCCCAGTCTGGGCCTCATGTGGTCCACACCGGATTACCCAGCAGCCTTTGGTTCTGAGTGGACACAGTCACCCCCCCCCCCCCCCCCCCCCCCCCCACCTTCTTGCATGGAGTTGCTTCCTACAGGAGTAAAGGGGACAGTATACTGACCTAAGCATGGGGCAGCAATTCATGCTGGAATATTACTGTATGCTGTGGAAAGAGACATGTGTTCAAACATTCACACAACAAAATTCATGTTGAGTCAATGTTAATGGATGCTTGTGACATATCTCTCTGCCAGCATTTATTTTGATTTGAAGATATACAGTATATCTATCTATCTATATATCTACCTATATATATATATATATATACAGTATACCCTTGCCGTATTCCGTATCAGGTGCTAATATGGATTTTAGCACAAACATAGCATACCGCTCTAGGATACAGTATGTTTCCCAAAGCCTTAGTTGCTAAATTAATTAGCAACTTAGTTGGTTGTCAGTGGGAAATTGCATTGCGACAAGCAAACTTGCTAACAGGTTCCCAACTATGGTTTTGGGAAAGGCACCCCTGATTTGTTTTGCCCGTGTTCGGTGTGAAAGCAGGTGTGTTGTGGTGATGCGAGCGTCTCCGAGCCCAGTATACTGTCACCTGTCGCGTGTGTCCACCGCCTGCCTGCTGTGCTCATCAGCGGCCTTACTGACCGTCATCTGCCGTGCATGCCGGCCTCTCCGCTTCTCTCATCAGAGCTGACCGGAGGCCAGCCGGGTCTGGCCCCCATCTGGGCCGGCGTTGGCCCAGACTCGGGCCAGAGTCGCTCACGCCAGCGCAGGAGGCTTTCTGCTTTAGACAGGAGACGGTCGCAGGAGGGGAGCCGGCCTGGCTTTGTTTACTTGTTTTTGACCTTTTGACATGGCACCCCTCCTATGTCAGGGCTGTTTTTGTTTTTAAATCCCAGTCTCACACATGGCATGGCCAGTGTGTGTGTTTGTGTGTGTGTGTGTGTGTGTAGGGTGGCACATACGGCATGGCCTGTGTGTGTGTGTGTGTGTGTGTGTGTGTGTGTGTGTAGACGGAGCGTGTGTTTGTCCATCTGTGCCGCGGGCCAGTGGACCAACACAGCCCTCTCCCCTAACCTCCCTCCTATCACGCGTGCCAGTTCAGAACACACACAGCACACAGCAGAGTCATTAGACACACAAGTCCACAGTACTGGTTCTGGTTCTGGAGGAGGTTGCATGTACATCAGAACCCTTGAGAACCATTCAGAACCATTCCTGTCAGACCGTCCCACGAGGGCCACAAGACATTAGCGATGCCGAGAACCCACCACACATGCTGCGGGAGTGTACCTCTGTTCCCCTGGTCCTATGTTCCCCCAGTCCTATGTTCCCCACTTTGTATGGCACCAGGGAACATCGGACCCTTTTTTTTTTTTTTTTTTTTTAAAAAAGGTCCTGTGTTCCCACTTTCCCCAAATATATACTGTATGTATTGCAACCAGGGAACATAGGACAGGGTGAACATAGGACCAGGGGAACATTACCCCACATGGCTGCTAGCCTTACTCACCAAACACAAACGCATATACTCACATATATATCAGGCTTGTATCTCATCAACATGGCCTGGCATCTTAACGTGTGTGTATGTGTGTGTGTGTGTGTGTGTGTGTGTGTGTGTGTGTGTGTGTGTGTGTGTGTGTGTGTGTGTGTATGTGTATGTACTGACCTGACAACATTTCCTGAGGCTTACTTTATTTGCTATGCTGCCTGGGATATGAGGCCTTCTCCCCGGCCATATCCTGGCTAGTTGAAGGGTAGCTGGAGGCTCCGGTGCATCAGTGATGCGCTACGGCCTAGCTGCCCATGTTTGGCATTCACAGGTTTATTCAGATAACTACTGACATCGGAAATGTGTCTTTGTTTTTCTTGTGCGATCTCTGATTGATAAGCTTTTATGGTCCTACACTACAGTATGTTTGGTCTGGCATTAGTTTCTCCAGTGTCTTTAGCATACCATCCTCTTACTGAGTTATTTATTTATGTGTAGCACTATATCTGTGAACTTCTGAATGTGAACTTGTAAAGGTTTCTCAAAACTGACCACATGATTTCCTATTTAGTTATCGGTAAATCAGGTAGACGTTTAGAACAAGAGTCGACTCAGAGATGTTGTATTTGTATGCGCGCGTGTGTGTGTTTGTGTGTGTGTGTGTGTGTGTATGCACGTGTGTGTGTGTGTGTGTGTGTGTGTGTGTACTACCCGTGTCTCCCCTCTCACTCTCCTCGAGCCTCTCTCTGTGCTCCTGTGTGGAGCAGTGGTGCTCTCTCTGCCACCTGCTGGGCTGCTAACACGCTACGCTATGCTACGCTACGCTACGGCTCCTCTCTGTTTACTAATTCACATCAAACTCCTTTTTTATTCTTAATGTTTTATTTCAACTAACCTTTCCAAGTTATGTTTCTGTATTTGACAGCTTTTTTTCTCTCTCTCTCTCTCCCTCACTCCCTCACTCCCTCTCTCTCCCCCTTTTCCCCCTCTTCCTCTCCCTTGTCTTCTTTTCTTCCTGGTTTTGTTTTGCACATGAATTCTGGGATACTGGTGGACAATCACGATGCCTCTCACTCCCTTTGGTTTTATATACTGTTTGTGTAAACTTCCTTGTTTTGTCAAATTGTCAATTGTTTTTTCTTTTCTGTTTTTATTTTATTTTTTTTCCAACTGCCCCTTGTGGTGTGTGTGTGTGTGTGTGTGTGTGTGTGTGTGTTGTATTGTATTATATATTGTGTGTGTGTGTCCAGCCACCCTGGGCGGCTGCAGTGTGACCTACACGCTGGTGTCTATGCTTCTGTCGCTGCTGGCCGTGCCCTTGTTGTCGTAAGCGGGGCGCTCCGGCGCCCCCCGGCCCGCGGGAGGAGAAGACACTGGAGGCGGGCGGCGGCTGACCTGTCCTGACCTCTCCAGCTGGGGGACGCTCTGTTTTCTAGGCCTTTCGCTCCTCTCACAGGCAAAAAAAAAAAAAAAAAATTAAAAAGATGAAATCGAGCAGAGACGAAGCTTCACGTCACCGGTAACACCTTATGATGCAGCAACGTCCGTAGATCTCTAGTCAGACATCAGAACCTGATCCAGCGGCCCGCGTTGAGTTGATTGGTGCATATGTGCACAAATGCATTATAGTATATAAGCAGTATACGCAGCACCACAATAGGGTGCCCCATAACCACATAGGCAACTTCTCTTCTCTCTCAGCCATAGGGTGCCCCATTACCACATAGGCAACTTCTCTTCTCTCTCAACCATAGGGTGCCCCATTACCACATAGGCAACTTCTCTTCTCTCTCCACAAAGATATACACTGGGTGTCCTTCAGATCCAGCCTCCTTTGTGTGTGTGTAGCAATACTTCTTAACCACTCTTAACCACACGATCAACTGCTGTCTCGCTACTGATCTATAAACTGCTGTCATTATAAAGTGTTACCTAAACGGTTTAATTTTAACAGAGCTGAATACTTGGTACTTATATCATTCTGAATGTTGTGGGGTTTGTTTTTGCTTTCTTTTCTTTTTTTCAGTTGTCATTATTTTTTTTCTGTTATTCTAGATGAGTTTGTCAGATGTAGTGTCGGATTTTGTTTTTGTTTGGTTATTTTTGTTATATTAATTTGTTTTGAAAGTAACTGGATAGGGGTTCCTGTGAAGAATGTGATTGGCCAGTTTTTTTGATGATGTAACTTAAGCGAGTTAAAGGGTCAGTCCCTAACTTTGGCCTCTGCACCTCCATGACTAACACAGAACCACGTGATTTTCTTTTTCGTTTTCTCGTTGGTTTCGTTTTGAGAAAATGTACATAGTTAAGAAAAAAAAAGAAAATGTGTGTTTTATGCCGCTATTTTGATTTGTGTTTTTTTTTCCTTTTTCTTTTTGCTTCTTACTTGAAATGGGTAAATATTCAAAACTAATGCTACTGCTGTGCAACTTATACATGATTTGAGTACATCCATCGTTTTTTTCTAACTATGAACCAGTGTGACTTATCATAGGTCTGAAGAAAATGCCAAGCAATTGTGTCATCTTTCTAGTGACGGAGTTTGAGCAAA
>NC_084998.1:29200951-29205951 GCF_963854185.1 Sardina pilchardus
AAAGACACACCACCACCACAGTTTAGACACTCATCAGTCAGAGGACACAGTGCCTTTTAAATGAAAAGAGGAACAACAAAAATGCAAACCATTGCCTCTGTTATGCAGACACCTGTGAGTTTTAAAGTCAGCCAGCTTTCCCTTGGCGTGGCCCATAGACAGGACCATGGCAGCGGCTGCCTAGTTCTGAAGTCCTCGGGTGGAGGTGGGAAGTGGCAGGGATGGTGTCACTGAGGTGGAGGGCTGTAGAAGATGGCTGTGCCCAGAAGAGTAGAAAAAGAATAAAATCGAGTAGAGATCCGGAATGGTCTATCTGGGAAGATTTCTGTAGTGTGGACAGTTGGGTTGGCAGGTAGAGGTGGTTTGAGCTGTGTTTGTGCAGGTCGTCAGGGAAACCGCTGTCCAGTACTTACTCAGCCTCTCCAGCAGGTGGAGGTGTAGTAGAAGGGTGTTCCCTACGCCACAGTGCTGTGTGCCTAGATCATCTCTCTCTCTCTCCTCTCTTTTTCACTCTCTTTCCCTCTCCCTTTCTCTCTTTGTCTCTCCCTCTCTCTCACCATCTTTCCCTCTCTCTCCATCTCTCTCCATCTCTCTCCCTCTCTCCTCTCCCCCCTCACTCACTCTCTCTCTTCCTTTCTCTCCCTCCCTCACGTTCTCTCTCTCCCTCTCTCATCAGCTCAGTAGCTCCTCTTGAGCCTCTATCGTCGGGCCAGCTGTCAGTCCAGTCTGGATGTCCAGTTTGTCCCAGCTGTGCTAGAGGCCACATTAACAGAGCAGGCCACTGCCTGAGGCCAGCTGGGCAGATGACGAGTGTGACTGTGTGATCGGGCCGTGACGTCCCCGCGTAACGTGTACTGTCCACGGTAGACGTGAGTGACCGCTGGTGTCCAGAGTCCAGATGTGTGGTCTCCCGCAAGCGAGCCCAGTCTCACTGCCACTGTAAACAACTCCAGCTGTTTTATACCGAAATATTGTGATCTGTCTGTACCAGGCGCTAGGGAATTCTCTCTTTCTTTCTTTCTTTCTTTCTTTCTTTCTCACACACACACACTCATAAACACACACACATTTTTTTATGATGCGAAGGGAGCTACTGGTCTGTGGCTGCCTGTTTCTGACGCTGTACTCCACTGCCATACATGCGGGACCAATTCCTCCGTCTGCGTTTACATGACGACCCCCTCCCACACACACACACACACACACACACACACACACACACACACACACACACAGGGACCAATCACACCAGAACATTTCTAGTCAGGTGGGAGGAGACTTGTTATTTGTAAAGCATCCTCTCTCCTGCTACTCTCCAATCACCTCCTTGATAACAAACACACACACACACACACACACACACACACACACACACACCCTCCTCCTGGACCATGTGCCATGTGTGAGGGGCACTAGTCAGGTTCAGTGGTTATTGGTGCTGTAGCCCATTGTGAAACAGGGTTTCATTGCCAGGATGGTCTGACAGACTTACAGCAGAACCACCTGCTCCTCCGCCTTCGGATCTCCTCACACACACACACTCACTCCCTGACCGGTCCACGACTCCCCTCTACTCCTCACACACACACACACACACGCACACACACACACGCGTTCTGACTGCACAGGGCCTTCGCTCCTGTCAACACATTTCTAGCAAGCTCAGCTTCCAGTCTCTCTCTTTCTCTCTCTCTCTCTCTCTCTCTCTCTCTCTCTCTCTCTCTCTCTCTCTCTTCCTCCTTTTGTCAGTCACATGTGTATATACCGAATACTAACCCTCATCATCTGGACCTTGCCATACTGTCATTCTTGTGTTCAATAAAGGTTACAAAAAAAATCTGATTCTCCTGTGTTTGTATTTGTCAGTGAGCCAACCCCCTGCTGGGTGCTTGTCCAGTCAAACTTGTGAACATAACACAGACATAACTGTCATTTCAGCACCATTTATTTAGCATCTTTCAAACAGTTCACTTCAACCGCTTCCGTGTGTCTTCCCTTGTCTCCTGCCTCCCCTTTCTATGTGACGTAAGCCTGCCTTAAATAGGCTAGCCAATTACCCAATTTAGTCTTTGGGCTAAACCATTTGAGGAGGAGGAGGGGGGGTGGGGGCAGTGTTACCATTAACCTCACACACTGTTAAAATCTTCCCTAGTAAACAAAGTCACATTCACACATACAATATACAGCAATAAAATGAAACCCTTCAATACGTAAAAGGTGAGAGCATGTGAATGTGGTTGCAATGTCTGTGTTGCACAAGGCAGCCTTAGACAGTTTCAAACACAGGGGGATAGTGAAGTGAAAGGGAAAGTCTCCTTCTCCACACGGACTCTTCTTTTAAGTCATACTGTATGTCTGTACGTTTAGTGTAGTCATCAGTTCCCACTATCAGCTCCTCTATTTAACTGCATGGGTTAGTTCATAACGCCAATATGGCAGTTGTATCCCACATTTTCCTTTATGCCTCCCCATTCACATGAATAGGGAAATAGCAAATAAAGATAACACATCAGAACACAGCAAGACACTTCATCAGAAGCTAATTCCTGGAACCCTGGAAGGAATTTGTAAATTATTCCATTGATGTTTGATGTATTGTGTGTGCTTTGTCCATATTAGAAGGAGTAAATGTTAATAGAAGGTTTGAAAGAACTGCAAGATATTTTTTTCTGAGAGGTGGAATATCAATACCTCAACGCACACATCTTTATGCAGAGGACACAATCCCCATTTTGCGCCCATAGACATGAACTACGATCAAGTATCTTGCTCCGCCTTAACAAACTGCCCAAAGTGCGTTAAAAGATGGCCGCTCAGTCAGGGGACTTGCCTGGACTTTGGCTGTAGGCCACACCTGTTACAGTAACAGAGGCAATGGGTCTGTCATAGTTCTCCTCCACACCACTGGGGGCAGCAGTCACACACACACACTCATTGCAAACTCGGTGCAACTCAAGATAAGGAGAGCAAGTGTTTTCATATGGTGTGGTTGTTCTCATGCCAATTAGGTAATGTCTTGATCTCTCATTGGTGTAGTTTTCAGCACTGCTGTTCTCATAACCTCTTCAGTCCTGACTGTGTAGCCTGTGGTTGTTTGTTATATTGCCCAGGTGTTTGATTCTGTGTAGACTAAATAGCTCTGCTTTCATTTTCATTTTAATTTTCTTGAATTTCCCCTTCGGGATCAATAAAGTCTCTATCTATGTATCTCTATCTATGGGCATGTTGCCATCCTCTCCAACAATACACAAGAACAGCTCAGGTGCTTAGACAGGTGTGAAAGCAGATACCCAAAGCTCTTACTGACTTGAGCCGGATTAGTGCCAGGTCTAGACTAAAGCCAAATCAGATCTAGAACATGGGCAGACCCAGGCCAGATAGGTCCGGATCAGCTGGTGTTGGGCCGGATCGGTGCCGGTGTTGGGCCGGTGTTGGGCCGGAGGTGGCTGATGTGTAGGAGCCCTGTTGTCTGCATCTGGCGGATGTCCAGACTCATTAATCAGGTCTGAATGAGGTGGAGAGGGAGGCAGTGGGCCTCTATACACCATCCCCTGGAGTTATTCTGGGGACTCTGTGTGTGTGTGTGTGTGTGTGTGTCATGGTATGCCTGTGTGTGTGGGAGGGGGGCACCGGACTAACTGTCACACTCCTGCTTGCTCACACACTCCAGTTACCTCCCCCCCTGTAGCAGTTCAACTCTCGCTGGGCGCTCTCTCACACACACACACACACATTTGGAACCGTGGCTTTCGTGTGAGAGAGAGAGAGAGAGGGAAGAGGAAGAAGGACACAGACAGAAAGAGAAGGACACAGAGAGAGATATAAAGACGGAGAGAGAGAAAGAAGAGAAAAAGAGGAGTAGTGGTCTCCTTGACGACCAAGGTTCGGCAGGATGGCAGAAGCTGCTGATGGAGACGAGGAGATACAGTTTGTGAGGACGGTAAGTAACACACACACACACACACACACACACACACACACTCAGACATGTCCTCTGATCTGATCTGGTGTGGCTGTAGTCCAGTTTCTGTCTCTTAGATCTGAGCTCACTCTGGTGTCACACTGATAACTCACACTTGTGTGTCTGGGTGGACTTGGAGTGTGTTTAAGTGTGTGTGTGTGTGTGTGTGTGTGTGTGTGTGTGTGTGTGTGTGTGTGGACTCAGGGTGAGTTTGTGTGTGTGTCTGTGTTTGGGTGGACTTGGAGTGAGTTTATGAGGGGGTTTTGGACATACATGCAGTGAGATTCTAAAGTGAATTTCATTTGTGTAGATTTTGCAGTGAGTTTGTAAAGTGCATTTGTGTAGTTTGTGGGCGAGTTTGTAATGTGCGTTTGTGTAAATGTTGGGTGAGTTTGTAAAGTGCATTTGTCTAGATTGTGGGCGAGTTTCTAAAGTGTGTTTGTGTAAATGTTGGGTGAGTTTGTAAAGTGCATTTGTGTAGATTGAGGGCGAGTTTCTAAAGTATTTTTGTGTAAATGTTGGGTGAGTTTGTAAAGTGTGTTTGTGTAAATGTTGGGTGAGTTTGTAAAGTGCATTGGTGTAGATTGTGGGTGAGTTTGTAAAGTGCATTGGTGTGGCCTGAGGGTGTTGGCCTGAGATGGACAGGAGCAGGTGTGCTGCTATGTAAGCATTGTTATCTATTTATACCGGCCGCTCCAACAGGGACGCACACCAGATTGTCACCCACACCAGAACTGGGTTGAACACTTCATGCCAGCTGACAGCTGACAGGCTAGCTTGTGTGTGTGTGTGTGTGTGTGTGTGTGTGTGTGTGTGTGTGTGTGTGTGTGTGTGTGTGTGTGTGTGTGTGTGTGTGTGTGTAGATTGACATTACCGATCACCAATCTTATACATATCTCATCAGAGATATTTCCAATCTCCTAACACAGACAGACATGACCAATCAACTAACACAGACAGACATTACCAATCAACTAATACAGACATTATCAATCAACTATTACCAGGGCATGAAGTTAACTTTTTTGGCCACCAGCCA
>NC_084998.1:29213451-29215951 GCF_963854185.1 Sardina pilchardus
GGTGTCTGGTCGCTTCTAACTTCATCTCTGTTTGGATCCTAATGAATGCATTGGCTAGCTAATTAAGTGCTATCAAAGTTGCGCCACGCGCCAGAGCCAGTGAGTGCAGGCATTGAAACGTGAGAGGTAGGCTATCAACTCATCTTGTATTTTAATATGAAAAAACGGTGAATGTTCCTATAAAAAGGGTGTAAAACCCCCTTCATAGTTTATGTTGAGCTGTCAGCTTGTTGGTGAGATGCATGACAAATATATATAAAGATTTTTATAGTGCGTTTTTTTGCATTTTTTCCATTTAAAAATCAAAATCAAATCAATGCAAGTATTAATAGCCTACATGGTAGGCTATCACTATCATGGTAGATCTAGCATAGACTGTGCTGAAAAAAACGGGAGGGGGGAAACAATATAGCATGTCTGAAGGGCACTTAGTTACAACCAGGATAAATGATTATAACGGGTGACAATGCCATTAAAATAGTCTAGGCCGGGTTCATAGGGTTAAAGTTTAGGCTGAGTGAACCCTGCCTGAACTTCAACCAAACTAGGATTTTGCAACAGGTGTGTTGTGTCGCTGTGACGCAACAGGCTTCAGCGCGAGTGCAAGTGGTAGGCGAATCCCGGTTCGACTCCGACTTGCGTTCGTTTTTTACAGTCTATGGTTCGTTTCCCAATCCCTCCCCATCACTCTCTCCTGCGTAGCCTAGGCTACTTCATTTATGGAGCTAAACTGGTCCGCATGTGTCTTTATTGCAGTCGCAGAAAAACTAGCATGTTAGCTAACATTACTCGTGATTAGCACACGTTGTTGTGGCAGTAGGCTAACTCCCTCAACTGCTTTTTGCTGCAAGCTTTTTTTTTTCAAATCAAAAAAGTGTCCTGGCTAATTCGTTGTGAGTTATTGTGCTATTTTCTTGTTTCTCATTTTTATTTTTTCACGTAGCTTAGGCCAACTCTTTGTTGTGTGTCTTCTGGGGATGAGTGTAAAGTGGAACAATTGATGAAACCAGACTAGAACGGAGGAAGTGGCGTCTCCAGCTCCATTAGAACTTGCCCTACCAACAGGATTAGGATGTTTTGGATAGCCATTTACTATGTGTTGTATCAACATAAACAGTAGCCTATAACCTTTAGTGTCACTCAGTAGGCCTATCACTTTCTTGCATAATGTCATTGTAGGTTGAATTTCATTAAGGATTGATATGTGATCTCTTAAGAATATGTGGGCTGGGCTGTGGCATTCTGGGAAATGCATTGTAGAAAATGCCATATTAGTTAGGTGACCCATTTCTATCAGACTTTACTTTTTTTCCCAGGCAGTCTGTTTCCTTGTTTTTGTCGAGTATTTTATTTTTTTTTTTAATTAGGCCTATTAGTTGTAAAGCACATTTAAACACAGCCTTCACTTACCAAAGTGCTGTAGCCTACAGAGTAAGATAAAGAAATAAGACAAAAAAAAAAGAAAAAAAGCAGACAGACACAGATCAAACACCTTTGAGCCTTGTTCAAAGTATCCTACATGTAGGCCTACTTAGATTCACTGTTATGGTTACCCAATTGAAGTCAACTGAGTAATACTCACCTAAAGTGCGCTAGTGTATTTTAAATGAACAAGTAGCCTAACTTAATACAGACAAGTTCCTCAACTTCAAACGTTCCACATTATCTTGTTTTGTAAAGTGAACATGTCAGGTTTCATGTCAGGCTATGCACTGCAGGCTGAATGCTCTGTCACTAGACAGCATCACTGAGTGTCCCTCCCTATCCATCACCTCAGTGGCGTCCTTTAAAAACAAACCTTCATGAAGAGAGAGCAGAGCTGCGGCTTATTAAAAATGTGTGTGTGTGTGTTTGTGTGTGTGTGTGTGTGTGTGTGGGAGGGGTGCTGTCTGGGTAGAGAGATGAGTTCATCAGAATCAGCTATCAGCATGTTAGACATACAGTATATGCAACATAGGCACTTGATGTATAGAACCATAAAGATGGTTTAATACTGGATGCATGCCGAGTCCATGGAGTGGAGAGAGACAGCATCCAAAGGGAGGCCTGCAGAACAGCACAGTGGGTATACGCTGAGGAATGAACTGAGCTATATCAAGGATGACATTTGTTTATTTTATGTGTGTTTGTGTGTGTGTGTGTGTGTGTGTGTGTGTGTGTGTGTGTGTGTGTGTGTGTGTCTGTGTGTGTGTGTGTGTGTGTGTCTACAGGATGATACGGTGGTGTTGCAGTGCACTGCGTCCATCTTGAAGGAGCAGATCAAACTGTGTTTGTCATGCGAGGGTTTCGGCAACCGACTCTGCTTCCTAGAGACCACCTCTAACGCCCAGGTACTGTCCAGAGCACTCACAAGCACACACACACATGAACACACACACACACACACACACACACACACACACACACACACACACACACACACACACACACACACACACACACACACGCACGCACACACACACACAGCAACACAAGCGATCTACTGTACAAAAGAAATATC
>NC_084998.1:29225951-29230951 GCF_963854185.1 Sardina pilchardus
AACGTGTACAACACGGCGGCTCACTTCTCTGAGTTTGCTGGAGAGGAGGCAGCAGAGTCCTGGAAGGAGATTGTAAATCTGCTCTATGAACTACTGGGTGAGTCTCTCTCAGATACGCACACATACACACACACACACACACACACACAAAGCTAGGAATGCAAATCATACGAGTTCTGGAAGGAGATTGTTAATCTGCTCTATGTACTAGGTGGGTCTCTCTCTCTCTCACACACACACACACACTCACACACACACTCACACACACAGACATGTGTGTACACGCACACATGCACATGTACACACACTTTCACAGCAAGGGATATGAAAGTGTCTGTGTATGGCTAGAGGGTTGACCACCAAAACACCCTGTTAGACGTAACATATGGCTCTGAGGAAGGTAGAAATTATACTGTTGTCTGACACACATTTGTCTGTGTGTGTGTGTGTGTGTGTGTGTGTGCGTGTGTGATCCTAAAGCTTCCCTTATCCGAGGGAACAGGGCCAACTGTGCCCTCTTCTGTGATAACCTGGACTGGCTGGTCAGCAAGCTGGACCGACTGGAGGCCTCTTCAGGTACACACACCACACACCGCCAGAGTTTATTCATTAATTTACTATTTAATTACCATTTATTTACTATTTATTCTGCACATTTTATACACCTCACACACCCAGAGTTTATTCATTTATTTACTAGTTATTTATTATTTAATTACTAGTTATTTATTCAGTACTTTTTATACAGCTCTCACACCCAGGGTTTCCCAACATCACATATTGTTAGATTTGCAAAATAGCTACAGTATATTTATTTATTTACCACATTTCATACACAGGTGCATTATGAATGTTTACAACGAAAACAAAGATGAGTCAATATTAGTAAACAAATATTTAAAAGGCCAACAGTTGAAAAACACTTTAGAAATAAAGCACATTAAATGGAGCAAGTGTTCTGGAGGTGCTATATTGCATTCTGATTGGTCTTCAGGTATTCTGGAGGTGTTATACTGCATTCTGATTGATCCTTAGATATGCTGGAGGTTTTGTACTATATTCTGATTGGTCCTCAGGTATGCTGGAGGTGTTGTACTGAGTTTTGATTGGTCCTCAGGTATTCTGGAGGTGTTGTACTGTGTTCTGATTGAGAGCCCTGAGGTTCTGAACATCATTCAGGAGAATCACATCAAATCCATCATCTCCCTGTTGGACAAACACGGACGCAACCACAAGGTCTCTCTCTTTATGCACACACATTCACACATACACACACACACACACACACACACACACAATAACACACACACACACACACACACAGAGAGTGGCTGATGCCAATTATCTTCAATAATTCGTTTTCAAAGCATTTACATTTGCTGAGCTGGCTGAGCGGCAGTCCATTCAGATAGCAAGGAGGCTAACAGGCTCATAAGGCACTTTTAATGGCAAACAGAACTGTGAAGTAACATGTCATTACATACTTCAATTTCCAAAGCAACGAAGGCTGCTTATATCAATATATTGTGCATATCATTGTTAATATTGTGCAAAATAGTGTTAGTAATAGTAATACTGTGTGTGTGTGTGTGTGTGTGTGTGTGTGTGTGTGTGTGTAGGTGCTGGACGTGCTGTGTTCCTTGTGTGTGTGTAATGGCGTAGCTGTGAGGTCCAATCAGAACCTCATCACGGAGAACCTGCTGCCTGGCCGAGACCTTCTGCTGCAGACCAACATCATCAACTATGTCACCAGGTACAAGCAAAGCTGACACTCAAGTGTGTGTGTGTGTGTGTGTGTGTGTGTGTGTGTGTGTGTGTGTGTGTGTGTGTGTGTGTGTGTGTGTGTGTGTGTTTAAGATAAGCATCAAACTACATCACCAGGTACAAGAAGCACAGGGACTGCTTGAGTGTGTGCGTGCGTGCGTGCGTACGTGTGTGCGTGCGTGTGCAGTGCATCCTCTGACCCCCGTGTCCGTCCGTGCAGCATGCGTCCCAACATCTTCCTGGGCACGTGCGAGGGCTCCACGCAGTACAAGAAGTGGTACTACGAGCTGATGGTGGACCAGGTGCAGCCCTTCCTCACCGCCCAGGCCTTCCACCTGCGCGTGGGCTGGGCGCTCACCGAGGGCTACAGCCCCTACCCCGGCGGAGGAGAGGGCTGGGGCAGCAACGGCGTGGGGGACGACCTCTACTCCTACGGCTTCGACGGACTAAACCTGTGGTCAGGTGAGTGGGAGGGGCTAAACGTGTGGACAGGTGAGTGGGAGGGGCTAAACTCATGGTCAGGTGAGTGTGAATGGCTAAACTTATGGTCAGGTGAGTGGGAGTGGCTAAACTCATGGTCAGGTGAGTGAGAGTGGCTACATATGAGGTCAAGTGAGTGGGAGGGGCTAAACATATGGACAGGTGAGTGTGAGGGGCTAAACTCATGGTCAGGTGAGTGGGAGTGGCTAAACTTATGGTCAGGTGAGTGTGGGAGTGGCTACAGATGTGGACAGGTGAGTGAGAGTGGCTACAGATGTGGACAGGTGGCTACATATGAGGTCAAGTGAGTGGGAGGAGCTACATATGTGTTCAGGTGAGAGGGAGGAGCTACAGATATGTTCAGGTGAGAGGGAGGAGCTACAGATGTGGACAGATGAGAGGGAGGAGCTATGCCAATGAGGGGGATGGGCTACATCTGTAATCAGGTGATTTCGCCCAATCCCATTGAGTGCTATTGGCATGTTTTGACCCAACAAAGGGGGCTATCAGCTCTTCCAGTGTGGATGGAATGATCAGGGCACCAGTAAATGCATGTGCTGTGCGTCATCTAGGCTTGTTACTGGGTTTATATTCAGAAACTCATAAAGGCGTTGGTGCGGTCCAGTGATGCCTGCAACAGCAGATGACCAAGCGTAATCTGAGCATCAGTCTATCTGCTGAAAACTGTTAGCTAGTTAACACATGCGCACACACACACACACACACACACACACACACACACACACACACACACACACACTTGAGTACACATACACATACACACAAACACACACACACTCTCGAGTACACGCACACACACACACTCAAGTGTACACATACACTCGAGCTAACATACACACACACACACACACACACACACACACACACTTGAGTATACATACACATACACACAAACACACACACACTCTCGAGTACACACACACACACACACTCAAGTGTACACATACACTTGAGCACACATACACACACACACACACACACACACACACACACACACATACACACACTGCATGGCGCGGCTGTCTCTAGGCTGTGTATCAGCAAAGCTAATTCAGATGTGTAGGCCCTGTCCCAGCTGCTCTGATTAGCACTTCTCATTTAGAGTGGACAGACTCCCACACCGATTTGATGTCTGAAGGGTCAGGACTGGGCTACAGGCATGATGTCATATTTAGAGGTAGAGAGAAGCCTGCATAATCAAACACCATTGAGAGCATCACCACTTACAGGGTGCCTCTCATTTGATCTTTCATACACCCTCCCTTCCTTCCTCGATCCTCGTCCTCACTGATCTAGAAAAAGAATGATGGGGCAGCAACAATGGGATAGTCTATCCAGTGTAAGTTACAGATCAGTGGGAACGAGCCTCGAGGACCAAGCATCGAGGGTCGAGGAGAGAGTTTGAGAGCCACTCACAGACTAAACTGATGCACCGTCCACATCCATGATGGACTCTCTCATCGATTGGTTAAGCTGACCAGAGCAGCTGGGCCAGGTCCTACTCATCCCAATGAGCCGTGCTGATGACAACATTGAGAGCATCGCCATAGATATTGGAAAGCTACTGTAGATACCTCATTGTCGTCGAGTTCTGTTAGGTGGTGTACATAAACGTGGCCGACATATTGCTTGGGGTAAGACCTTTACTGTCTATGGGCATCACTTGCTATCAATCAGGGACACCTGTCTGATTTCCAATCAGAGACACATGTGTGATTTCCAATCAGGGACACCTATTTAATTTCCAATCAGCGACACCTGTCTGATTTCCAATCAGAGACACCTGTCTGATTTCCAATCAGCAACACCTGTCTGATTTCCAATCAGCAACACCTGTCTGATTTTCCAATCAGGAACACCTGTTTCTCCATTGGCCTCCTGTGATTGTTGCCCCCACCAAGATGGCGGGGCTATTAACGTACGCTCTTCAGCCCAACGCAGTATCTAGCTCTCTAATATCTATTATATGAGCATCACCACCACTTACAACTGACCTGATGCACCTCCGACGTCCATGATTGAGCGCCTCACTTCCTGTTTCCTCACTTCCTGTGCGCTCAGGGCGTGTCCCGCGGGTGGTGGCGTCGCCCAGTCAGCACATCCTGTCTGCGGAGGACGTGGTGAGCTGCTGCCTGGATCTGAGCGTGCCCAGTATCTCCTTCCGCATCAACGGGCACCCGGTGCAGGGCATGTTCGAGAACTTCAACGTGGACGGACTCTTCTTCCCCGTCGTCAGCTTCTCTGCTGGGATCAGGTAGGGGCATACGGAACCAGGTCAGGGAGGAATACGCAGAACTGGGTCAGGTAGGAATATGCAGAACTGGATCATGTAGGAATATGCAGAACTGGGTCAGATAGGAATACGTAGAACCGGGTCAGGTAGGAATGTGCAGAACTGGGTGAGTCTGCCTCAAGTTACCCGACTTGACGTTACAGTCATGCTCTCCCATCATAGCAGCCTCTGATACAACCACTCAACAAGAGGCCAAACTCGCTCTTGTTATAGATAGACAAGGGCATTTATTTAAACAGCACAGTCCCATTCTCATTCTAGCTCAATCAAAAGAAGCAGTTATAATAACTTATTTACCGGTATGCGTTCCCAAAGACAAAAACACATCCATATTAGTTTTCTGAGCTGATCTCATGAACGCACTTTTTTTTGGAAGTCAGGATATTTGGAAGGCCGATCCTCTGAGTGTACTGTTGACATGAAGGCGGTACAAGAACCACAA
>NC_084998.1:29243451-29245951 GCF_963854185.1 Sardina pilchardus
AAACTGAGACAGTGAATGGAGCGGGTCATGGGAGATGGACGGGGTGGCCCCTCCTCTGTGCGCTGTGCTGAGACGCTTTTAAGACGACACTGAGCCACGGTGAAGTCAGCAGATGATCTCCAGACCCCTGTCACAGCTGGGGCTGTCAGCAGCCTGGGCATGCACACACACACACATGCACACACACACACACACACACACACACACACACACACACACACACACACACACAGACTGGGTTTGCCTGAAAGTGCTCTTGGTGGGGACGGGCGGCTCCATCAACAGCTCTATCAGCTACGGCTTGCAAGAGTTGTGATTCTAATGCTTCTAGAACATCAGTTCCAATGAGAGTTGTGATTCTGATGCTGCTAGAACATGGCGAGTACACACACACACACACAAACTCACACACACACTACTGTATCTCTCTCTCTCTCTCTCTCTCTCTGTGTGTGTCCAGTATGAAGCGCAGTAACTGCTACATGGTGTGGGGTGGTGAGTTTGGGAGTTCGCAGCAGACGCGCATCAGCCAGGAGGACTTCATCATCGGCTGCCTGGTGGACCTGGACACAGGCCTCATGACCTTCACCGTCAACGGGAAAGAGGTCAACGCCTTCTACCAGGTGAGTCACATGACCTTCACAGCCAATGGGAGGTGGAAAATAAGCTTATTTCCAAAAATCCCTTTAAGATGAAAATGGTGTAGGCATTAGAGGCATTTGTTTCGTAAGAATCAGGAGGATGTCCAAGAGGATGTCATGCTGTTCTGCTTGTTCATTGATGATTGTGTGTTTCAGGTGGAGCCGAACACTAAGCTGTTCCCTGCTGTATTCTGCCTGCCTTCTAGTCAGAACATGCTGCAGATAGAACTGGGCAAACTGAAGGTCTGCACCATTCATTCATTCATTCATAATCCATTCATTCATTCATTCATTCATGCATGCATGAATTCATTAATTCATTCATTTATATATTCATTCATTCATGCAAATCATTGATTGGTTGGTTGATTGATTCATTCTTTCATTCATTCGGACATATCATTCATTAATCCATCCATCCATCCATCCATTCATTCATTCATGCAGATTATTGATTGATTGGTTGATTGTTTAATTCATTCATTCGTTCACATCATTCATTGTTCTCCATGCCCTTCTCCTCTGGCTAGTTCATAGTGTACGTTCTCTCTCTCCCGTTCTTACTTTAGAACATCATGCCCTTGTCTGCGGCCATGTTCCGCAGCGACCGCAAGAACCCGGTTCCTCAGTGCCCTCCGCGTCTGGACCTGCAGATGCTGACCCCGGTCATCTGGAGCCGCATGCCCAACCACTTCCTGTCTCCGGAGACGGGCCGGGTCAGCGAGCGGCTCGGCTGGAAGGTGGAGTGTCAGGACCCGCTCATCATGATGGCGCTGCATATACCAGAGGAGAACAGGTCAGTGTGTGTGTGTGTGTGTGTGTGTGTGTGTGTGTGTGTGTGTGTGTGTGTGTGTGTGTGTGTTATGTCATGCTGGTTCTAAATATACCACAAAACAACAAACAACAAAGTCAGTGAGTGTGTGTCTGTGTGTGTGTGTGTGTGTGTGTGTGTGTGTACGACGCGAGAGGCTCGGCTGGAAGGTTGAGTGTGTGGTGCCGCAAACCGTGATGATTTGACATAAACCAGAGGAGAACACGTCAGTGTATGTGTGTGTGTGTGTGTGTGTCTACGACATGGTAGGTGACTCCACATGTGCACCTGTCCCCCCTCAGGTGTATCGACATCCTGGAGCTGTCTGAGCGGCTGGACCTGCTGAAGTTCCACTACCACACGCTGAAGCTGTACGGCTCGGTGTGCGCGCTAGGCAACAACCGCGTGGCCCACGCCCTGTGCAGCCACGTGGACGAGTCGCAGCTGATCTACGCCATCGAGAACACCTACCTGCCCGGGCCCATCCGCAGCGGCTACTACGACCTGCTCATCAGGTCAGCCTCCTCAGCACACTGGGTGGTCTTAATGCAGACACCTCAACTCTGACCGTGTTTGACTTTTGTTCAGAGTGACACACACGCACACAACACACACACACACACACGCACACAACACACACACACACACACACACACACACACACACACACACATAGACACACACACACACACACAAACCCTCGTCTGAACTGCTGTCCAGAACATGAGCATGCTGGACAGGGTGACTAAAATGGCCAGGAAAATCCCTAGATCTGGTTTCAAAAGCATCGCCAACCTTACAGAACAGAATGCCCTCAATCTGTGTTGTTGGATGTTAGGTGTGTTTATTGTTATTTATGGTTGTCTGTGCTTAATGTTCGATGTTGCGTCCTTGAGTGCAAAACAAGTTTCCAAAGCTTTCTTTCATTCATTCCTTCATTCATTCATTCATTCACTCACTCATTCATTCATTCTTTCACTCATTCACGCATTCATTCGCTCACTCACTCATTCATTCACTCATTCACTCTCATTTGTTCACTCATTCA
>NC_084998.1:29250951-29265951 GCF_963854185.1 Sardina pilchardus
CAGCTAACTTGAGGGAATGATTAGTATTTTAGCTGATTTCTGCGATGTGAATGACTAGCATGCAAGCTGTTGCCTGTGCTCTGTGTGTCCCTCGCAGAGACCCTTCAGGCGCTCATCTCCCACACCATGATCCACTGGGCCCAGGAGTCGTTCATCCAGAACCCCGAGCTGGTGCGCCTGATGTTCAGCCTGCTGCACCGGCAGTACGACGCGCTGGGGGAGCTGATCCGGGCCGTGCCCAAGGCCTACACCATCAACGTGGTGTCCGTGCAGGACACCATGGACCTGCTGGAGTGCCTCAGCCAGATCCGCTCGCTGCTCATCGTCCAGATGGGCCCGGAGGAGGAGCGGCTCATGATCCAGAGCATCGGGTCAGTACCGTCCGGGGAGACCGGTCCAGTAGCGGGGAGAACTAGAGCATCGGGTCAGTACCGTCCGGGGAGACCGGTCCAGTAGCGGGGAGAACTAGAGCATCGGGTCAGTACCGTCCGGGGAGACCGGTCCAGTAGCGGGGAGAACTAGAGCATTGGGTCAGTACCGTCCGGGGAGACCGGTCCAGTAGCGGGGAGAACTAGAGCATTGGGTCAGTACCGTCCGGGGAGACCGGTCCAGTAGCGGGGAGAACTAGAGCATTGGGTCAGTACCGTCCGGGGAGACCGGTCCAGTAGCGGGGAGAACTAGAGCATTGGGTCAGTACCGTCCGGGGAGACAGGTCCAGTAGTGAGGAGAACCAGAGGATTGGGTCAGTACTGTCAAGAGAGACCAGTCCAGTAGCAAGTGGTCTTTCCCTTATGAACTCTTTGATGTTCCACTTCTCTTTCAGCACTGAAAAAACTCCTTCAGCTATTTTTGTTATCTCATCGGTTGTATTGAGTTTTCTGAAAATTCTTAATTTTACAAATGACCAGGCCTGTGTGTGACATGCAACTCCTCCCTCTCTCTCTCTGCAGGAACATCATGAGCAATAAGGTGTTCTACCAGCATCCCAACCTGATGAGAGCGCTGGGCATGCACGAGACCGTCATGGAGGTCATGGTCAACGTGCTGGGAGGAGGGGACTCCAAGGTAGACCACACGCTCCCTGATTTGGCCAATCAGAGCAGACAGTGCTGACATCATGTGCTAGTTATGCTATAGAGGGACAGTACTGACATCATGTGCTAGTTATGCTATAGAGGACAGTGCTGACATCATGTGCTAGTTATGCTATAGAGGGACAGTGCTTATATTATACACTAGTTATGCTATAGAGGGACAGTGCTGACATTATAGTTATGCTATAGAGGGACAGTGCTGACATCATGTGCTAGTTATGCCATAGAGGGACAGTGCTGACATTATGTGCTAGTTACTGTATGCTATAGAGGGACAGTGCTGACATCATGTGCTAGTTATGCTATAGAGGGACAGTGCTGACTTCATGTGCTAGTTATGCTATAGAGGGACAGTGCTGACATTATACACTAGTTATGCTAGAGTGGGACAGTATTATCGTGTTAGCATAGCAAGGGACAGTATTATTCATGATCCCAATAAGCTGTCGATGTGAATGCTGTATGTGTAGGACATGCTAATCCTGCACTTGCGCTGTGCTATTCTTACACACTAGCTGCAGAATATGTTAACCAGGTATTGGACATTTTATGTATCAGGTCATTTTATGTGTCGCTATTTGGAAACAGACAAGACATGATGTTTCTGTTAATTTATGTTACACAGAATAGTGTTAACCTGTACACAGAAGCAAATTATAGCCTACTTCACAAGTACTTCTCAATACCACAATACCAGTGTCTAATTTAGGGTGTTTATTGCAGTTCATTGTTATGTTCCTGTGTTGATGGTGTGTGTGTGTCCATCTGCAGGAGATCCGTTTCCCGCGCATGGTGACCAACTGCTGCCGCTTCCTGTGCTACTTCTGCCGTATCAGCCGGCAGAACCAGCGCTCCATGTTCGACCACCTCAGCTACCTGCTGCAGAACAGCGGCATCGGCCTGGGTGGGTGGACAAGTCGTCAGCTGCGTGCCCTTAGCAAAATGTTCTATATCAGAGTTTGGAACCAATGGGATCCAATAGGATTTGGATCCTATAAGATTGACAATTCTATTCAGATCAGATTCCAATCAGATTTTGGAGGGGTTTTTTTTGGACAATCCTATAGGATTTCTAAATCCTGTAGGATTTTATGCTATTGGAATCCTATAGGGTTTTGGTTACAAAATCTGACTGGAATCCTACAGGACTTTTTGATAAGGGCTTTCACAAAACTGAGCAGACTCTTCAAACTCCATACGCCCTCTGCAGTAAATTTGCCCGAAATTTGTCGGTTCTTATTCCCGGCTTTCACTGTTGTTCCCTTGAGCAAGGCACTTAACTCCAAATTGCTCCGGGGACAGGGGGCATTACGCCTTGTAATAACTGAGATATGTAAGTCACTTTGGACAAAAAAAGTGTCTGCGAAATGTAATGTAATGGATAAGATGGGTTGGTGGCTTTTTTAAAGTGTGTCTGTGTGGTTGCTGTTCCAGGGGTGCGTGGGTCCACTCCTCTGGACGTGGCCGCATCCTCCTGCATCGACAACAACGAGCTAGCGCTGGCCCTGCAGGAGCAGGACCTGGAGATGGTCAGACCACGCGCACACACACACACACACACACACACACACACACACAGTCTCAACTGTTTAAACATGAAGCATGCTCTGCTCTCAGATGATCAGACCATAGTGTCAACATGAAACATGATCTAAGATGATCAGACAGCTTGACTGGGCTCCCGCTATCTAAACATGAAACATGACTTCAGCTTTTTTTATTCTCCATGCTAACTTTTCACAGTTCTCGTTATCTAAACATGAAGCATGATCTAAGCATGCCTCTTTATGTGCCATGGTTATGACCATGATGCTCCATAAAGAATATCTACCTTAAAAACTGCTAGCCTCCAATGTTATTAATGTTCAATTAAGTTATGTTGTATGGTGTTAAAAAATGTGTGTTACCGTACATGTTGTTTTGCTTCGTAAGGTATATGTAATTTAAGTTGTATTAAGTTACTTAATATGATGTTAAAATAGATTGCTGTTAAGAATGCTGTTGTTAAAACATGTAGCTTTTAAAATGGCGTTTCATAGGGCATGTTTTATGCAGTATAGAGTTGAGTTTGCTCTCTCTGGCTCTCACTGCAAGGATGTACAGTAGTGTGTAGGTGTTTGGTACAGTAGATGTTATGTGGCAGAGTTGGGTTTGCTCTCCCTCCTCTCTGCCTCCTTTCACTGCATGTGTGCTATTTCAAGTCGTGTTTAATAGGGTGTGTTAGGCTGTATTGCTGTTGCTGACTGTGCCACCTCTCTCTCTTCCTCTCTCTCCTCCCCTCCCTCTCCTTCTCACCCTCTATCTCTTCCTCTCTCTCTTCCTCTCTCCTCACTTTCCCCCTTTCTCCTCCTCTTTCTCCGCTCTCTCCCTCCCCCCCTTCTCTCCTCCTCCCACTCTCTCTCTCCTCCTCTTCCTCCCTCCCTCTCTCTCCCTCCCACTCTCTCTCTCCCCCACTCTCTCTACAGGTGGTGAAGTACCTGGCTGGCTGTGGGCTGCAGAGCTGTCCCATGCTGATGGCTAAAGGCTACCCTGACATCGGCTGGAACCCCTGCGGAGGAGAGAAGTACCTGGACTTCCTGCGCTTCGCCGTGTTCGTCAACGGTACATTTTAGCCGCTTTCCGTCATTTGCCAACTATTAACTGCAGCTTATACATTGATTTTTGCTTAATTTATTCAGCTATGAGGTAAATACACGGAGGCAGTTAATATGATATTAATATGGTTTTGTTTCTTTTAACTTGCATAAAACACTGTCCTGCGGCTTATACAATGCGGCTAATGCACAGGACATTTCTGTAAGGGCCGTTCACACCAAGAACGATAACTGTATCGTTCTTAACTATAGTTCTAGTTATCGTTCTTAGTTAACTATAACTATAACTAAGAATGATAACTATAACTATAACTATAACGATATCTAGAATTATAACTAAGAACAATAACTACAACTATAACTAAGAACAATAACTACAACTATAACCAAGAATGATGACTAGAAAAATAACCACAAAAAAGTATCGTTCTAGCTAATATGAATGGCGACATCCACTCCACACATAAGCTATGAAGATTTGAGAGATGAAGGGCAATATTGTTGGGATTTTAGACCGATAAAAAGCTGGCAGCCAATCAAAATCTATAAATGTTTTGCCATCACTTTCATCAACATGAGGAGAAAGTTTTTTTGAAAGTTTAAGAAAATGTATGGTGTTCCAAAATCATTGAGTTGATCCTTTGTTAATAATCGTGATCTCAATACTGACTAAAATAATCTGGATGATATTTTTCCCACAATCGAGCAGCCCTACAATATTTCTACCAGTACCTGCATCTATGTGTGTATGTATGTGTGTATGTGCATTAATACGTATGGATGTCCTATAGGGGAGAGCGTGGAGGAGAACGCTAATGTTGTGGTGCGTCTGCTGATTCGTCGGCCCGAGTGCTTTGGCCCCGCCCTGAGAGGTGAGGGGGGTAACGGCCTGCTGGCCGCCATCGAAGAGGCCATCAAGATCTCCGAGGACCCCGCACGAGATGGCCCCTCCGTCAAGAAGGACAGACGCCTCCATATGTAATACCGGGGATATGTGTGTTTGTGTGTGTGTGAGATTGTGTGTGTGTGTGTGTGTGTGTGTGTGTGTGTGTGTGAGAGAGATAGAGTGGGCTAGTACTTATGCTAGTAGTTATATGAATGCTTTGTGTTTATGCTAGTAGTTATATGAATGCTTTGTGTTTATGCTAGTAGTTATATGAATGCTTTGTGTTTATGCTAGTAGTGATATGAATGCTTTGTGTTTATGCTAGTAGTTATATGAATGCTTTGTGTTTATGCTAGTAGTTATATGAATGCTTTGTGTTTCTGCTAGTAGTTATATGAATGCTTTGTGTTTATGCTAGTAGTTATATGAATGCTTTGTGTTTATGCTAGTAGTGATATGAATGCTTTGTGTTTATGCTAGTAGTTATATGAATGCTTTGTGTTTATGCTAGTAGTTATATGAATGCTTTGTCAATATTGTGTGTCCAGTCATGGCGGCGGGGAGGAGCAGCATGAGGAGAACCGTGTCCACCTGGGCAACGCCATCATGTCCTTCTACTCAGCACTCATCGACCTGCTGGGGCGCTGCGCACCTGAGATGCACGTGAGTCACAGAGAGAAAGAGAGATAGAGATGGGGAGGGAGAGGTGGATAGAGAGGAAGGGGGTCAGAAGGAGAAAAGAATAGAATAGAATATATACTTTTTTGATCCCGTGAGGGAAATTTGTTTCTCTGCATTTCACCCAATTTTAACCGAATTAGTGAACACACACAGTACACAGTGAACACAAGGTGAGGTGAATCACACATTAACCCAGAACAGTGAGCTGCCTGCCCAACCAGCGATGCGCAGGGAGCAGTGAGGGGTTAGGTGCCTTGCTCAAGGGCACTTCAGCCGTGGTGGACTAGTCGGGGATCGAACCAGCAACCCTCCGGTTACAAGGCCGAAGCCCTAACCAGTACACCACGGCGAGAGAGAGAGACTCCTTAGAGGACAGAATCCTTTTCAGAGCACTGAACAGGAATGGCTTCAGTGCTGTCTCCTGCACATCTCATGGCCATCTCTGAGGTGTCCGTAGGGCACTAGTTCAGCTGGGGCAGCCAGCGTTGTCTAGCACACAGGGATGCTAGTAGAGCTCTGAAGCCCTCATATCTGGAGAAATGTCCCTCACCGTGGGCCCTTCCTGACCACTGGGGTACCTGATCCCCTTGGGGTACTTCATGGCCACTGCTTGTGGTACCCTGTCCTATTGCCCCTGTGGTATTCTATCGCCCCTATACTCTGTTTTAACGCCTCTGTACTCTGTTCTATTACCCCTCTGGTGTTTTATTGCCCCTGTGGTATTCTATCGCCCCAGTCCTATTACCCCTCTGGTGTTGTATTTCCCCTGTGGTTTACCCCTGTGGTATTCTATCGCCCCAGTACTCTGTTCTGTCGCCTCTGTACTCTATTCTATTACCCCTCTGGTGTTGTATTGCCCCTGTAGTTTACCCCTGTGGTATTCTATCGCCCCAGTTCTCTGTTCTATCGCCTCTGTACTCTGTTCTATTACCCCTCTGGTGTTGTATTGCCCCTGTGGTTTACCCCTGTGGTATTCTATCGCCCCAGTACTCTGTTCTGTCGCCTCTGTACTCTGTTCTATTACCCCTCTGGTGTTGTATTGCCCCTGTGGTTTACCCCTGTGCTGCTGCCCTGTCCACAGTTGATCCAGGCGGGTAAGGGGGAGGCTCTGCGTATCCGCGCCATCCTGCGCTCTCTGGTGCCCCTAGAGGACCTGGTGGGCGTCATCAGTCTGTCAGTGCAGATACCCGCCTTTGGCAAGGGTGAGACACACACACACACACACACACACACACACACACACACTTGAATGCTTGTATTTGGATCTGAAAGGTAAGCAAGGAAAACAATACCCAAATACTCCGACACACACACACACACACACACTTGTATCACCTGTATCACCTGCCAAACGGCATCCAAACATGTGTGTTGTGTGTCCTGCAGACAACTGCATCATCGAGCCCAAGATGTCGGCGAGCTTCGTGCCAGACCACAAGGCCCCCATGGTGCTGTTCCTGGACCGCGTCTACGGCATCGACAACCAGGACTTCCTGCTGCACGTGCTCGAGATCGGCTTCCTGCCCGACATGAGGGCTGCTGCCTCACTCGACACGGTAAGGCACACACACACACACACACACACACGTGCGCACACACACACACACACACACACGTCACACGTCACACGTCACAAGCACACACACATATACTGTACTCACACAAGCACACACACATACACAAACACATTCCCATACAAATACCCATACACACACACACACTTCTTTACAGTTCATCAATCGTGTTCATTTGTGCTTGCTGTTTGGTCCTCCCTCCACTAGGCGGCGTTCAGCACCACTGAGATGGCTCTGGCTCTGAACCGCTACCTGTGCTCGGCCGTGTTGCCCCTCATCACCAAGTGTGCGCCGCTGTTCGCCGGCACCCCGGGCCACCGCGCCATCATGATCGACTCCATGCTGCACACCATCTACCGCCTCTCCAGGGGGCGCTCTCTCACCAAGGCCCAGCGGGACGTCATCGAGGAGTGCCTCATGTCCCTCTGCAAGTGGGTCCCCCTACTGGTCAGGGAGGGGAATGCGCTTCACTGAATGGTTACGGGCTACGCTGATATGACCTCGGCCACCACAATGACCGGTGTTTGAGTGTGTTAACTCAGCCACCACAATGACCGGTGCTTGAGGTTATTACCTAACCGGTGTTTGAGTGTGTTACCTCAGCCACCACAATGACCGGTGTTTGAGTCTATTGCCTCAGCCACCACAATGACCGGTGTTTGAGTGTAATACAGTCATGTCAGTGGAAGTGAGCTCAAGTTGGGTTGCACTTTATTTGAATGGTCAGCCCTCAGAGGCTTAACAGACCATCTGTTAAGACTCAAGTTCAGCGTGTAACATTGCTGTTGAACAATTACAGTACTGAATATCACCTCAACCAAATCCAACCCCTAACCTTGACCTTAGCAATAGATTGTCATGGTAACTTAGGTTGCACCATGGCCTAATGCATCATTACCATGGTAACCCAGGTTACATCATACCCTTATGTATCGTAACTATGGTAATTCAGGTTACACCGTGCCCTATAATGCATCATAACCATGGTAACCTAGGTTGCACCATGCCCTATAATGCATCATACCCACGGTAACCCAAGTTGTTGTGTGTTCACAGGTACCTCCGTCCATCCATGCTGCAGCACCTGTTGAGACGGCTGGTGTTCGACGTGCCCATTCTGAACGAGTACGCCAAGATGCCCCTCAAGGTAACGCCGCCCAAGCGCTGGGTTATTACTACTCACAGGGCTCCTATGCCACCCAAGCGCTGGGTTATTGCTATTCACAGGGCTCCTACGCTACCCAAGCGCTGGGTTATTACTACTCACAGGGCTCGTATTCTACCCAAGCGCTGGGTTATTACTACTCACAGGGCTCCAACGCTGCCCAAGCGCTGGGTTATTACTACTCACAGGGCTCCTACGCTACCCAAGCGCTGAGTTATTACCAGTCACATGGGACCTGCTATATCAGTCAATTGAGATAAAGCCATAAGATCACAAACAAAGTCGCATAAACCAGAGATGGTTCATCAGAGGATCTTTGAATAAACCTTTCATAACATTATCTTTAAAAGGACAGAAGAAAGATCTGCACACTCCAGTCTGTGCAAAAGAAGTTTTCACTGCTTCAAGCTTTCGGTCGGCAGACCTTCTTCAGGCCAAGTAAATCAATAACATTATTGTTTGCCATGGTTACAGCTCCTGACCAATCACTATGAGCGGTGCTGGAAGTACTACTGCTTGCCCAACGGCTGGGGCAACTTTGGGCTGGCATCAGAGGAGGAGCTGCATCTCACCCGCAAGCTCTTCTGGGGCATCTTCGAGTCGCTCGCGCACAAGGTACCACATCTCAGTCACACACACTCCCCCACATCGCTCTGTATCCTGACTCACACACACACATACACACACACACACACGCACACACACACACACAAAGTGATCCTTGAGTTGCTCGCGCATTAGGGAAGGGTATCTCACTCACACATACTCCCCCAACATCACTCTGTATCCTGACACACACACACACACACACACACACACACAAAGTGATCTTTGAGTCGCTCGCGCAGAAGGTACTATATCTCACTCTGACACACCTTCACATCCCTCAGTAGCTTTAAACAGACACACAGGCATGCGTGTGTGCGCGCACACACACACACACACACAGACACAGTCATCTTCGAGTCGCTTACCCGTAAGGTGCGCTATCTCACTCTCACACACACACACACACAAACACATACACACACACACACGCACACACACACACACACACACACACACACACACACACACACACACACACACAGCGCTATCTCACTCACACACACACACACACAGCGCTATCTCACTCACACACACACCACACATCCATACATGGCTCCGTAGCTGTCTGAGAGGCCTGCTAAAGCTCTCATCCCTCATTGTGATTGGTGGGTCTTTACACATCACAGAGCTTTTGTGGGGGCTATTCTCTATCTGGACAAAGCACTCGAGTAGTGGCCATGGACACCACTGGCTAAGCGAGTCCACTCAGGTGTAACGCCCGGCTCACGGCACAACACAAAATGGCAAAATGGCTTATATGCCCACACCAGTACCAGGTGAGGGCAATCTCCCTTAATTAGTCTCCCCACTGCAAGCCGGCAAACTGCCTGTGTGGCCACAATGGAGAATAGCAAGCGGCCTATAGGGGGAGCAGAGGGGCGTCACACAGGTCATTTCAGATCACGTCTAGGGGGCACCACCGCCACCGTTGTCTGAGTCTCCGACTGGCTCTGTTACACTTTTAATAATAAAGAAATAAGAAAGAACTCTTATCTGGCTTGACCCAGTCCTGCAAGCACCGGCCTGACTGCCAACAGAAACCTGACAGCCACACACACAGACACACAGACACACAGACACACACACACGTCACCCACACACACCCACACACATGCACACGCACACATGCACACGTCACACAAGTCTCACACACACATACAGTACACACACGCACACACACACACATGTGCTCACAGAAGCACACACAACAGAAGCCTAGAAGAGTCACTGCTTACCTCATCCTAATTCCAGTCATATTCCACCTCTCACTTACTCCCCCCCTCCCCCGTGCCCCTCTCCTCTTCATATCTCCTGAGGGGGTGTCAGTGGGGGTACATTAATGAAAATACTCAGCTAATAGACAGATCAAGTCCAGTCAGTGAGACTCTAAGTGATTTACAACAGTATGGAAATGAGTTTGTAGAGCCATTTGGTTTGACATCCCATTTATTCTCGTACACTTTTGTAATAAAATGTATGTAGTTTCCAGCACTCTGCGATGATACAAGCACTATACTATGTTATGGTATAGCACACTAAGTAAGTAAGTAAGTAAGTAAGTACTTTATTTGTATAGCGCTTTTCACAGATAAAATCACAAAGTGCTTTACAATACATAATAAAATACACATAACAAGAATAAAAGTCAGGCATAAAATACACTTTTTAAAAGGGAATAATAAAAAGATAAGGAAATCATAAAAGAAAAGCCATAAATAAATAGGGAGCTACAAAGGATTTAAAAGAGGGTCATGTCACAGGTTTAAAAAGGCCATCCTGAAGAGGTGGGTTTTAAGCCTCCCTTTAAAAAGGTCAATACTACCCGCAGACCTAACCTCCATGGGAAGTGAATTCCATAGCTTGGGGGCTGCAGCAGCAAACGCCCTATCGCCACAAGTCCTAAGGCGAGTGCGGGGTACAGCAAGCAGGTTGTGGTTATTGGATCGGAGGGAGAGGGGAGCAGAGTGAGGGTGAATGAGGTTGGTGAGGTAAACAGGAGACTGACCATGGAGGGCTCTGTATGCTAGTGTTAGAATTTTAAATTGTATCCTGTAGGCCACAGGGAGCCAGTGAAGTGAATGAAGTAGAGGGGTGACATGGGTGCGCCTGTTTGATCTGGTGAGGAGTCTGGCAGCTGCATTCTGGATGGATTGCAAACGGTGGAGTACAGATTTGTTGAGTGAAGAGAACAGAGCATTACAGTAGTCAATACGGGATGAGATGAAGGCATGAATGAGCATTTCTAACTCTGACTGGGAAACCACAGATCTCAGCTTGCATATGTTTCTCAGGTGAAAGAAACAGGATTTGGTGAGTGATTTAATGTGGCTGTCAAAAGATAGGGACTTGTCAAACAATACCCCTAAATTCCTTATACTAGGACGCACAAGAGTTGAAAGACAGCCAAGGTTTTGCTGTATTGTGGGCAGCACTTTGTCTGGGGCAACAACTAAGACCTCTGTCTTGTCCATATTGAGTTGCAGAGAATTTTCTGCTAGCCAACCCTTGATGGCAGATAGACAGTCAAGCAGCTTTGAAAGCTTAGGGGTCTCATTTGGCCTAAGGGTAAAATGAAGCTGCATATCATCAGCATAAAAATGATAGGCAATGTTAAAACTCCGAATTATCTGGCCCAGGGGCAGCATATACAAAGAGAACAGTAAAGGGCCCAACACTGACCCCTGGGGGACACCACAGGTCAGGGGGGACTGGGCAGAGAGAAATTCACCAAGGGACACGGCAAAACTTCTATCGGCAAGGTACGACGTGAACCAATCAAGCGCCATGCCCGAGATGCCCACCCAGTCTCGCAGCCGATTAATCATTATACAATGATCCACAGTATCAAAGGCAGAGCTGAGGTCGAGAAGTACCAGCACAGAAAAACAGCCAGAGTCAGACGCCATCTGTATGTCGTTGTGCACTCTCACCAGGGCAGTTTCCGTAGAATGCAGTTTTCTGAAACCAGACTGGAAAGTATCCAAAAGCTCAGAACTGTCAAGAGCACGAGTGAGTTGGTTAGCAGCAACTTTCTCAAGTATCTTGGACAGCAGTGGTAGTTTGGATATGGGTCTGTAGTTTTTTAGCACTGTTGGATCCAGATTTGGTTTTTTTAGTATAGGTTGGATAATGGCATGCTTGAAAAAGGTGGGGACGCAGCCTGAGGCTAGTGAGGAGTTAACTATTCCAACAATAGTGGGTCCAATAGCAGGTAAAACCTTGGAAAAGAGTGAAGCTGGAAGTATATCCTGTGGACTGGATGATAACCTCATTCTCTTAGTGATAGCAACCAAGTCCTCAATACTGATAGGCTGGAAAGTCGCTAGAGTGACAGGTTGAGGATGAGGAGGTTGGCTACAGTCATGGGAGCAGGGCATTGGCTGTATACTGGCTCGAATAGATATGACCTTATCAACAAAAAATGCAAGCAGCTTATCACAGTCATTTTGGGAATGCGTTGTTACGATGTCAGCAGGAGGGGCAACAATTTTGTTAATGGTTTCAAACAAGACCTTAGGGTTTCTCTTAGAAGAGGAGATCAAGCTGGAGAAATATGCTGATCTTGATTCAGTAACCAGATTATTAAAATCACGCATAAGGTCCTTAAGATAGAGACGGTGAACCTCTAGCCCCGTGGCTTTCCATAGCCGTTCTGTACCTATTCCATAGCCGTTCTGTACCTATTCTATACCTTACTATACCATAAGAATGAATTATTTGTATTATACATGTACAATATTATAATTCTAAGGAAACAAATGATTGTGTTGACCTCTCTTACACTGTAGGAGGGCAACGCTGGTCAATGCTTGTTAGTGAGTATCCTTCTCCCTCCCTGTAGAAATTTGACTCGGAGCTGTTCAAGATCGCCATGCCATGCATCTGTGCCATCGCGGGTGCCATCCCCCCGGACTACGTGGACGCCAGCTACTCCTCCAAGACGGAGAAGAAGGCGTCCGTGGATGCAGAGGGCAACTTTGACCCCAAACCCGTGGAGACCACCAAGTGAGAGCCAGCCTCTGCCCCGGGCACAGGGGTGTATGGGACACACACACACACTACACACATACTACCATGTGTTAGTCATTCAGCCATGACCCTGGTCATCCCACTGGCCTGCGTGTGGGACTTCCACAGTATACACTTACTATTCATGGGTTTCATCAGGTCCCTTCCCACAGATGGGTTAATCAAGCACCATGAAGTCTGCATTCAGAATCTACTGTAGGTGCTGCTTGATTTTATACACCTGGGGAAAGGGACATGATGAAACCCATGAGTATGTTAGTCATTCAGCCATGACTTTGGTCATCTCACTGGCCTGCACAGTGATCAGGGACATTTCCAGTCAAGTTAATTGGTAGTAAATATTCAGTCTCTTTATGTTTTATTCATGCTATTTATTACCAAAACAACTGAAATAATAGAATAATGATGCATGATGTATCCATGGCTTTCATCCGGTCCCTTACCACAGGTGTATTAATCAAGCACCATGCAGTCTGCACTGATAATCATGGTGCTTTATTTTATGCACCTGTGGAAAGGGACCTTATGAAACCCATGAATAGAAGGTCAGAGTGCACTGAATCTTGGTGCTTTAACCAAGAATAGCCTCATTCTTGATGGACTCCACATAATGATAGCACTTCTGTAGTCCACAGCACACACCCAAATCTAGTGTTTAAGTGTCGTCCATAAAATAAAAATTAAATAAATAAAATTTAAAAAGTGTCGTCCACTCCTGCTGTTCCACTGTGTGCCCTGACCCCTCTGTCCACTGCTCTCGTCCACAGCACCATCATCCCGGAGCGTCTGGACGCGTTCATTAACCGCTACGCCGAGTACACACACGACAGATGGGCCTTCGAGAAGGTGCGCAGTGCATGATAAGAGCTGAAGCATGCTGCGTGATCTGTCAATCATCATGTGATTCTAAAATAATGCCGTCTTCAACATTCTCTGTCTCAAATAATGCCGTCTTCAACATTCTCTCTCTCAAATAATGGCGTCTCTAACGTTCTCTCTCTGCAGATTCAGAATAATTGGACCTATGGAGAAATTCTAGATGAAAACACCAAGACCCACCCAATGCTCAGACCCTACAAGACCTTCTCAGAAAAGGTATGACACACACACACACACACACACACACATTTGTCAGGGGTTCTCACTCACACACATCCTTTTGATGGCATGTGTCTGTGGTCTGATACACACATCATGGCATGTTACAGACTTTACCTGGATTCGATGGACGTATTCGATGGACTGATTTGTTTTGTCTGTGTGTGTGTGTGTGTGTGTGTGTGTGCGTGTGTGTGTGTGTGTGTGTGTGTGTTTGCGCCCCAGGATAAGGAGATCTACCGGTGGCCCATAAAGGAGTCGGTGAAGGCCATGCTGGCCTGGGAGTGGACGCTGGACAAAGCCCGGGACGGAGAGGAGGACAAGACGGAGAAGAAGAAGAAGATCTCGCAGACCGCACAGGTGTGTGCAACAGGATGCTACTTAGAGCAGAGGCCAGCCGTGGCCTACTGGTTAGGGCTTCGGCATTGTAACCGAAAGCCGGTTCGATCCCCGACCTGTAGGACAAATGAGCACTGCTCTACCATACCCACATCCAACAGGACTATTAGCAGTTCCACAGGACTCTACTGAGAGTACAGGACTATTAGCAGTTCAACAGGACTCTACTGAGAGTACAGGACTATTAGCAGTTCAACAGGACTCTACTGAGAGTACAGGACTATTAGCAGTTCAACAGGACTCTACTGAGAGTACAGGACTATTAGCAGTTCCACAAGATGAGTGAACAGAACTATTAGCAGTTCCAGTTCCACAGGACTCTACGAGTACTGGACTGGAGTACTGGACTATAAGCAGTTCAGATAAACTTATTAGAACCCTCATCAGATGATTTTAAAAGTGCTTTACAGACCACAGAGAAACATATAAGAAGTGAACTACTGATGTTAGAGAACCATAACGCGCCCACATAGTAGCTAGCTGTAGTGGCCCTTATCATATACAGTACACACCTTTGATGAGGCCAGGATCTGATCCAGGTTCTGCTGCTTTGTTGGACGTGTAGTCAAGCGTCTGACCTCTGATCCTGCTCTTGTTTCCAGGCAACCTATGACCCCAGCCATGGCTACAGCCCACAGCCAATCGACGTTACTGGCATGGCCCTGTCCAGAGAACTACTGGTGGGCTGCCCTTCACACACAACACACACACACACACACACACACACACACACATACATACATACATGCGCACACACACACACACACACACACACACACACACACACACACACACACCACACACACCACACACACCACACACACACACACACACACACACACACACACACACACACACCACACACACCCAC
>NC_084998.1:29270951-29278451 GCF_963854185.1 Sardina pilchardus
TGACCACATCGCCCAGTCCCAGTTTGGAGACGATGTCATACGTGAGTGAGACAAGTGTGTGTGTTGGGAGTGTGTTTTCTCCAGTTGAGAATTAAAGGCTCATGTGAGAAACACACTCCTGTGAATCAAAGTGAACCTGTGTTTTAAATTCATTTACTGTATCACAAGTAATCATTTGGGATATCTAACAATTGTCAAACTCAGAGGATCCAAACAGGGAAAGGTTTTAACAAAGGAGAAAAATGACAAATGTCAAAAATCCGAAAGCAGAGAATCCAATATCCACGTATCCCAGAATCCAAAGCCAGGGTCAAGGGCACAGGGAACAGTCCAAGTCCATGAGCAAGCAATCCAGAAGGACAAGCCAAGAGAGACCCTCAAACAGTCCACAGCAAAGACCACAGCAGAGTAACAAGGCTTGGGCCTGGGAGCACATGAGTTTCATGCAGGATGGAGGAACACAGAGCAGAGTTCAAATACACTAATACCTAATTAATAAATTGGTCATGTGACACAAATATCATGAGGCTCAGGCTAATTGCAAGACAAGATTGGCGACAAAAGAGCTAACACAGACAAGTAGTGCATAGCCTTGGCTTTGGCGACATCTAGTGTCCAACACGGTCAATCCTGTGACAACAATAACTTTTTCACACACACCCTCTCTCTTTCTCTCTGCCTCTCTCTCCCTCTTCACCCTCCCTCTCTTTCTCTCTCTCTCCCTCTCTCTTTCCAGTGGATGATCTGCAGATGTCCTGCTATCGCCTAATGTGCAGCATGTACTGCTGTGGCACAATCAAGACGCCCCACGTTGAGAGGTCAGTGAACATGCGTGTGTGTGTGTGTGTGTGTGTGTGTGTGTGTGTGTGTGTGTGTGTGTGTGTGTGTGTGTGTGTGTGTGTGTGTGTGAGAGGGAGGGAGAAAGAGAGTAACAATAGCTTTGGGCAATATATTTAGTGATGAATTTGCGTGTGTGTGCGCATTGTGTAGGCTCCGCCCCGCTCTGGGTGAGTGTTTAGGTCACCTGGCGTCTGCGATGCCCGTGGCGTACCTGGAGCCGCACCTGAACGAGTACAACGCCTTCTCCGTCTACACCACCAAGACCCCCCGCGAGAGATCCAGTAAGACGACTCTCTAACTCTCACTCACTCTCACTCTACAGATGGTACGGGTTGAGAATGCTCCTTTCATTCCCGCACATCGGGACTCCCGAAGCATCGGGAAAACTGCAACCGCAAGGGGGCAACATAGACCGCCCGAGTTTTCGAATGTTTACAGCCTACCTCACAGCTCTCTCACTCGACGTAGCCTATAACTCAGTCAGTCCAGCAGAGATGCCAGAGCAACGTTTTGGTCAACGGAGAGGGAGAGAAATGCTCCGCATATCCGTCTCATTTAATCATTAAAATGAAAGTGATTGGCAAAATTAATCAAACGACGTTTCAATAAACCATTGTTGAAATGAATGAAAATGGTTTTAGAAACCTATAGGCCTATCAGAAGGACTATTTCCTTCAATTCAACCTGAAATAGGCTACTCGAAAGGCAACCTTAGATTAATTCATGAATTCATTACGGTTACAAGACCGCATTTCCGTGAATAGGCTATTATTGTCAACGTCAAGGCGAAGACGAAAGAGATGGACAAGATGGACATTTTGGCAACATTTACATGCTAGGAATACTTAGAAATGTGTAAGCTATTTTAAAACGGAGGCTTGTTCATTTTAACCGGCGACGTTTCAAGTAGGCCTACATCTCCCGAATAAAGCCTATTGAAGTTCACATCCAGCTGTGGCGCAAGTGGTTGATGCATAGGTATCGTATGCCAGCGACCGGGGTTCGAAACCTAGTCGAAGAACCTCTCCGGAACCCATCAAAAGAAAATGCATCGATTTATTAAAAGAAATGAAAGACTTCCTGTTTTGAGATTCTTTTTATGTTTGCGATGTCTGCTGAAAAGAAAAGTTAATATGTTAATTCGTGGTTCAGCGCGCACTCACACACATTTTTACATTGACATAGTGTCGGGCTCAAGTGTCGTGTCGTCCTCAGTGCCGCATATAGGCTATAATGTAGTGACCTGGTTAGACGAGTGTGGGGGAGGGGGAATGATCGCACAAGACAATAATGCTCTTCATGAAATGGATCTCACAGGCGGCTGTCTGTTTTTAAATGTAGCCTACTACACCACTTGCGAAATCGGACGTGGCACATAGCCTAATTATTAGGCTACTGGATAGCAAATCCATAGACTTTGTTCATCCTATATCCTTAAAATGAAAGTGATGACTGGCGAAATTAATCAAACGACGTTTCAATAAACCATTGTTGAAATGAATGAAAATGGTTTTAGAAACCTATAGGCCTATCAGAAGGAAATAGCCTTCAATTCAACCTGAAATAGGCTACTCGAAAGGCAACCTTAGATTAATTCATGAATTCATTAGGCTACGGTTACAAGACCGCATTTCCGTGAATAGCCTAGGCTATTATTGTCAACGTCAAGGCGAAGACGAAAGAGATGGACAAGATGGACATTTTGGCAACATTTACATGCTAGGAATAGCCTACTTAAAATGTGTAGGCCTAAGCTATTTTAAAACGGAGGCTTGTTCATTTTAACCGGCGACGTTCAAGTAGGCTACGGCGACGTTCAAGTACATATGCCGAATAAAGCCTCTCGAAATTCACGTCCAGTTGTGGCGCATGTGGTTGAAGCATAGGTATCGTACGCCAGCGACCGGTGTTCGAAACCCAGTCGAAGAACCTCTCCGGAACCCGTCGAAACAAAATGAATCGATTTATTAAAAGAAATGAAAGATTTCCTGTTTTGAGATTCTTTTTATGTTTGCGATGTCTGCTGAAAAGAAAAGTTAATATGTTAATTCGTGGTTCAGCGCGCACTCAAACACATTTTTACATTGACATAGTGTCGGGATCAAGTGTCGTCCTCAGTGCCGCATAGGCTATAGGCTATAATGTAGTGAACTGGTTAAGGCCCCGGTACAGTTCACGCACCCGACTTGTCGTGCGACATGTTGACGTCACGGGGAACGTTGTAACCATGTATACTTGCGCGTGGTAGTCGCGACACAATTTGCAGTATTCTCCTGAACGGAGGCACGGTATCCATTGACGTTAATGGCAGTAGCAACTAGCTTCTTTGCTGATATTTCAGACTTAGCTTGCACAACTGAAGGATTAGCCTACCATCTCGTTTATGAGATGAGCTTGTGTAATCTCCCTAAATGGAAAGATATATATATTTTTTTAGGTCTAGCAGATATCCTTTGGTTGAAAACAAATCTCTTCCTTACCTTTTGCTGGAATACTTATGTGCCTCGGTCCTAGTCATTTCCCCCTAATATCCTCCTGTTGCAACTCTCACTGGTAACTTCGTTAACTTATCCAACGTAGTTCACGACTGTAAACAAATCAGTCATCCAAACGGCAACTCTCGCTGCAGCCTAGCCAAGTTAACTTCCCACTTTTCAAACTTACTATTATTCAAACTTCATGACTACAGTCGTTTTAAAAATGAATGGGCTTATTTAAGATGTTGGATAGGCTATATGATAATGCCTGAATGTGGTTTATGTGGTTGATTAAGGACACTGGCTCCGTGAGCTTGGCTTCAATCTCTTCCTAGTTGTCGTGCGAGGTTGGCGCGCGCGGCTGATAAAAAATGTTCGGTGTCCGACAGGTCGGCGCGCGGCTGAAATGTGGCTTGCGACACAGGAAATTACGTCATTTTGACGTCACATTGTCGCGCGACAGGTCGGGTGCGTCGAGTATACTTCTAGCATTAGACGAGTGTGGGGGAGGGGGAATGATCGCACAAGACAATAATGCTCTTCATGAAATGGATCTCACAGGCGGCTGTCTGTTTTTAAATGTAGCCTACTACACCACTTGCGAAATCGGACGTGGCACATAGCCTAATTATTAGGCTACTGGATAGCAAATCCATAGACTTTGTTCATCCTATATCCTTGGCGGAGATAATAATTAGGCATATCAAATTAAAAGCACACTACGACAGGTATACTTGTGTGATCACGCAACACAAGAGAGCATTTAGCGATGGGACAGTTGTGAATGAGTGCTTAACACCCTGGAGTCTAAATACCCCCGGGGGATTTGAAAAACTGTTCCAAACACACATCTCAATCTCTGCTTTTATCATATTATAGAGACACCATTAGAAGCCTTTAATCAACTCGTTTTCAAATATATAGCCTATGTTTTAAGAGAATATGGCAATGATAATGGCACTTTCTAAAAACAATAAATTCGTAGGATTTGTCCTCTCACCTGCAGCAGGCCCATTCAAAAGCCCATCCACCTAATTTGCATTTGAAAGAGCCAATCACTAAAGTGACACATTTAGTCTAGCCTACTTTATTAGTTTTTTTTGACCCCTATAAATTGCCTATAGTCCTATACGATAATGGAGGAAGGGCTGCCTAACTGTTCCCCCTAAGAGTTTTTTCATAAGATAAAATGTTTACTCTATTTAAGTTTAGGATTTGGTAGACAAGACAACCTCGGAAAAGTTCTTCAGATAAACAATGTTTTATTGAATTAAAGGAAAGAAAATGTATCGCCAGGGTTTCGGGGCTTGCGAAGGCATTCGTTGATCTTATCGATGCAGTCCTTGCGGCCACTTCTCCCCATCGTAGGAAACTTTCTGCTTAGTGTTGACAAAGGTCTTGACGTTGTGTGGCAGTGCTTGCTTGCCCTTCGATCCATCCCAGTTGGTGGTTTTGCACCAGGCTCTAGTGCTCCTTTGTGGTGATGGCTCTGAAGAGCAGGCATCCGTATCTACCAGTGATGCGCGGGCTGATCCAAATCGAGCGGGCGACCGCGGTTATGGGTCAAGAAAAAATATTTTTAATGATATGCGGGTCATGTTTGGTCGGGTCGGTAAAAAAAATAAATTGTCATTTATATCGTACATAATTGTCTTTAGAAGAAAAAGACATAAGTTGCAGCATTCCCACTGAAACGCGATTCTATCCCCCACATTTTGTCACGAACATGTAGAAATGCACTTGTTGTTTCTGCGTAGACAGACCCTCGGCTACACTTGACATGCAGTTGTGTTCTGTTCTCAGAGCATATGCTTTCTCTGTCTATGATCTGCAGCTTTTATCTCGAACTGCTGGCCTCTACAGAAAGTGGCAGAATCGTCTACTGAGCAGCGAAGTTGCCGATGCAATGCGTGTTTCTCAAGTCTGATAATTTCCAGCAAGATCGAATGGTATTATGGAAAGAAAAATAAACTAAAAGTTTCCCAAATCGGGAAATATTTCTTAATTTAATGTCATCAAGGCATATAGCCTACAATTGGTATGAGCATGCAATATGTGCGTCCTTGCGCAACTTATAGGCCTAGTGGCTCGTTGGAAAGCCCCACGTCTGCTCTTCCCCACGTCGTGCAATAAAGGTTTCATCTCGCTGCAATTTATAATCGCGGAGCAATGGACTTTTGGTCCATTGATGAAGACGTTAATAAAGAGTTTCTTAATAATATTCTATGCCTGCATTTCATGCTTGGGAGAGCTTCAAGGCATTCATGTGAGGAACGGCTGAAACAGAATTTGTATAGGAAAATCCTAGGCTAATTATGTTCAATGTTGAGTCAAACAGCCACATTTTTGGATGAATGCTGACACGGAACAAAAAAAAGGTAGACTAAATGCATGTTTCCCAAATTCTGAGCAATTATAGGCTATATATAATTAGGCAATATAGGCTATATTATTGTTTTACATGCATATGAGATACCAATTTTGCATAGCTCAGTCAGAACGCGAAGAATAAATACGAGGACTGACCATCTCGCCTCTCCGCGTTTCCCCCAATAGGCCTACCATGGCGACAAAGAAATAAATATGATTTGACATTTTAATGTTTGTAGCGCGCCAGTTTACCCAGTGTGTGTGCATTGAGTAGTTCCTTAAAATACGGAACAAAGAGCGTCCCGTAGGCTATCTGTTCAACACAGAAGAAGACTTTAACTATTACTTATATATTTCTTATAACGAAACGCGAAGAAAAAATACGAGGACTGACCATCTCGCCTCTCCGCGTTTCCCCCAATATCATGGCGACAAAGAGAAATACATATGATTTGACATTTTAATGTTTGTAGCGCGCCAGTTTACCCAGTGTGTGTGCATTGAGTAGTTCCTTAAAATACGGAACAAAGAGCGTCCCGTAGGCTATCTGTTTAATACAGAAGAAGACTTTAACTATTACTTATATATTTCTTATAACGAAATGCGAAGAAAAAATACGAGGACTGACCATCTCGCCTCTCCGCGTTTCCCCCAATATCATGGCGACAAAGAGAAATAAATATGATTTGACATTTTAATGTTTGTAGCGCGCCAGTTTACCCAGTGTGTGTGAATTGAGCAGTTCCTTAAAATACGGAACAAAGAGCGTCCCGTAGGCTATCTGTTTAATACAGAAGAAGACTTTAACTATTACTTATAGGCTATATTTCTTATAACGAAACGCGAAGAACAAATACGAGGACTGACCATCTCGCCTCTCCGCGTTTCCCCCAATATCATGGCGACAAAGAGAAATAAATATGATTTGACATTTTAATGTTTGTAGCGCGCCAGTTTACCCAGTGTGTGTGCATTGAGTAGTTCCTTAAAATAGCCTACGGAACAAAGAGCGTCCCGTAGGCTATCTGTTTAATACGGAAGAAGACTTTAACTATTACTTATATATTTCTTATAACGCTGGCTGTAGGCGATTTCTATAACCATTTTCATTCATTTCAACAATGGTTCATTGAAGTGTCGTTTGAATAATTTCGCCAGTCATCACCTTCATTTTAATGATTCAGTGAGATTAAGGAGTCGACTATTGACGGATATGCGGTCTTCATCATTAAATGCAGTTGAAACTTTCTGCCACCTGGTGGTTGTTTGGGTACATTGCCTTAGCCTCGAAAAAAATCGGCTTGACGCACTGCGGGATCTCTTCGGGAGTCCCGCGGGAGAAGGTGCATTCTCAACCCGTACCCACTGTATCTCTCTCTCACTCTCAACCTCTCTCTTTCTCTTTCTCTCTCTCCTTCTCTCTTTCTCAGTCTCTCTCTCTCTTTCTCTCCCTTCTCCCCTCTCCCTCTCTCTGTCGCTCTCTCTTTCAATTTCGATTTCAATTATCATGGATAGTTATCAGTGATAGAACAGTAATGCGCCACTTTGTGTAGGGTCAGTCACTTTCCCAGTTCATCACAGGTGAACAGGTACTGTACAGCTGCTGTAGTTTTAGACTGTGTGTCTGTGCTCTCCACACAAAAATGGGAGCTTGCCTTGATTTTTTAATAATCCCATTTGTATAGTATAAGAATCAATTCTTAATGTAGTCTTACCATGCCATAATTATTGTTATTATATTATTGCTTGAATGACTTAATTGTTTATTTGCCATTCTCCTTTATATTCATTGATTACAGTATTTTCATTAGGT
>NC_084998.1:29283451-29285951 GCF_963854185.1 Sardina pilchardus
CCAGCTGTGTCAATGATGCCAGTGTTAGGTGCTAGTATGATCTTATCATCAGTGAGGTCTGCCAAGTGATATGAAGGGCACAGTTGGCAGGATGTGTTTTCAAAGTACAGTTGGCGACCTACTGTACTTCAGGGGTACCTGCTGCAATATGTGACTCAAGAGGCAGAAGAGTCACTCAGTGTGAAGAGGACAACTACATGAGCTTCATCATCATGCAATGCTACAAACAGACAAATCAATCAGTTTCCCCATGAGGACATAAGAAATGTCTCAAGAAGTTTCCCAGTTAGGACAGAATGCATATCCATGAACATGGCACTCAATCTGTCAGCGTGACAAATAGTTAGTCCACCTCAAGGCCTTGTAGTGAACTTCTCATATGCTCCAAGTGCTAGATGCTATAAATCCTTGAGCATCTCCCCTCAACGTGACTTCCTCAAGGCCTTGTAGGGTAGCCTACTCCTCATAGGACACTTCATATGCTCTCAGTGCTGTATGCTATGAATCCCTGAGCACCTCCTCATATGCTCTCAGTGCTGTATGCTATGAATCCCTGAGCATCTCCTCATATGCTCTCAGTGCTGTATGCTATGAATCCCTGAGCACCTCTCCTCAGCCTCTCTAATGCTGTGTTCTTTCCCTCAGCTTTGTGTGCCACCCCCCCACACCTCCCACATCCCATATTAACCAGCACTGGTTGCTGTGGAGACAGGCTGCATTCCACTCCTTTATTGGTCCCCCCCGCCGACCAATCAACTTTTTTTTGTGTCACAATTTCTTAGAGACCCGAAGTTTACTTTCATCTCCTGCATGACATTTCTGTTTACATTTTTGATATTTTGACATTAATATGACGTGGCAACATGGGTTTCCTGTGGATCGTAGCAAGAAGTAGGCCTAAGTTTTACTTGTATTCACTGAGATACACATTTTCTATGTTTTTTTTTTTTAATAAGTGAGTCTTGCAAGACCCTAGTCAAGCAAATGCACTCAGGGTATTTTTCGTCTTTGTTGAACATAGCCATTGGCTGCATGAGGGTTCTATATTACCGTGTCCTTTCTCTATGTTAACCTAGTTTGTTGTCGTTCTCTGCCTGACCGCTAGTCCAACAACATTGAATGCAACCTAAAGTAAACGCAGGTGCATGGGGATCGGACCTCCGTGGACGTTGAGGTGATGATATCAGTGTCGCGGTGTGTTGCGCAACAGAAAACAGCAAAGATCTGTGCACCACCGATGCTCTCAGAACAATTAGACACAGACAGGGGCAGGAACAGGAGGAGACGGAGGCTTCGCTCAGTGTGTGTGTGTGAGAGAGAGAGAGAGAGAGAGAGAGAGAGAGAGTGAGACAGAGAGTGTGTGTGTGGTGAGTAGATCAGTCTTAGTGTGTGTGTGTGTGCAGACAGCAGGGTGTGGTAGATCGCATGTTTGTGCCTGATGCATAGTTCCCCCTAAAACTGTGCATGCACAATCTGCTTGTGAGATGGAGCACTCCATCTCTACACATGCATGTGCCAGGACATCGCTGGGAGGTGTGTGTGTGTGTGTGTGTGTGTGCATTGGTTGAGCCCTTATCCTGAACGCTTGTGTGTGTGTGTGTGTGTGTGTGTGTTTCTACAGTTCCCTTAATGTCTTGTCCCAGTACAGAGACTAATGCAAGCCAAATGTACAGCTGTCCTTTCTGCACCCCCAAACAACCCCCAGGCTTTTGCCCCACTAAGACTTTTACCCCATCCAGGTATAGTCTCACCTGACAAACCCCGACCCCCCACCCCTGTTAGGGGAAGACCCAACATATCCTCTTCTTCTGTCAGACTGCTTTGTCGCTCGACAGAATTCTTTTTTTTCTCTCTCTTTTTTTTTCTTTAGATTTGTGTTTTTTCCTGGCGTTAGCAGAAAGAACAGCTCGGTGTGTGTTTTGCTCCTGCAGTGTTGCAGAGTTTGGCTCTTGGTGTGGTAGGGACAGGGCTCTCTTTCAGACACACCTCTTGGATTGTGTGTCTCTGATGAAATGCATGCAGAGCTGACCTCCTGGATCTGTTTGTATGTCTCGAGTGTGCGTGTGGGTATGTCTCGTGTGTTTCGAGCATATGTGTGTGTGTGTGTGTGTGTGTGTGTGTGTCTCGAGTGTGTCTGTGTGTGTGTGTGTGTGTGTGTGTCTCGAGTGTGTGTATGTGCGTGTTTGTGTGAGTGCGTGTTTGTGTGTGTGCGTGTGTGTGTACAGTACAGTATGTCTCGAGTGTGTGTGTGCACACATGTGTATGTCTCGAGTGTGTGCGTACGTGTGTGTGTGTTTTCCTGCTGATCACCCCCACCTGCGATGTGGATCCTCCTCAGGCTGGGGGCTCAGATGTGGAGCGTACCAAGAAGAAGCGCAGGGGGGACCGCTACTCTGTGCAGACGTCTCTGATCGTGGCCTCGCTCAAGAAGATGCTCCCCATCGGCCTCAACATGTGCTCGCCCGCCGACCAGGAGCTCATCAACATCGCCAAGATACGC
>NC_084998.1:29290368-29297868 GCF_963854185.1 Sardina pilchardus
ATGAGTTCGCCAAATATATTTACATGGGAAAGAATTGCAGACATAACACCCTAACATACACACACACACACACACACACACACACACACACACACACACACACACACACACACAGTTGATAGTGATGGAGGACAAGAATGAAGTTGGAGGCTGTTAGGCGTGTGGTTAAAGTGGAGTTGAGGCTGTTGTTATTAGGGGTGTGGTTAAGGCGGAGTTAGAGGGTGTTAGGGGTGTGGTTAAGGCAGAGTTGGAGGATGTTAGGGTAGTGGTTAAGGCGGAGTTGGAGGATGTTAGGGGTGTGGTTAAGGCGGGGTTGTAGGGTGTTAGGGGTGTGGTTAAGGCAGAGTTGAGGCTGTTACTGTTAGGGGTGTGGTTAAAGCAGAGTTGGAGGATGTTAGGGGTGGGGTTAAGGCAGAGTTGGAGGATGTTAGGGGTGTGGTTAAGGTGGACTTAAGGCTCTTAGGGGTGTGGTGTACTCACTGGATAGACCTAACCGAACAGAGCAATGAAATAGCCTATAAGTAAGGGATAACGGCCGACGAGGTGACCGGTTCGATGGAAATAATGGCTAGGTGGAGGTCTAGAACTCCGGCGACGTGCGAAGCACGGAGACGGAGTTACCTCCGCCGTGCCATTATTTCCATCGAACCGGTCGACCTCGAAGGCCGTTATCCCGCTTATCTCCCGTTTGTATTAATAACCTGTATATTTAGAACATAGTTTTATTCCACCGTTGCGTCTGTTAACATCGCTAAAACTGTCTTGACTATGGGACTACTTTCCGCCACATATCAACTTTCTACTTGCAGGACAAAACTGCCGTTACTAGTTCTAAATGGATGGTTGCTATGGCCAAAAGCCAGTCGTTAGTTCTAAATGGCTGGTTGCTACGGCCAAAAGCCAGTCGTTAGTTCTATCTCTCTCGTTGTCAAGCGGCCATATCCCAGGATTCTGATTAACATTAACTTTGAAAGATCGCTACTTTTATAGCCTACATGGCATCCAACTAGCTACAATCCACCTCCGTCATATGCTACAATGTTACTATGGTTCTGCACGTCTGTATTTCAGCTTGGATGCAACGTGACAGTTCATTTTAAACTTCGCAACGAGTTTGGCGAATTAATATTCAAGTGTGATACGGGAACTACTTCACAGGTAGCAGGTTATACGAAGTTAATGGCCACCCCATCAGCCAATCAGAGAAGAGAATTCCATTGTTGAGGGAGATAATAGCTTATATCCTCTGGTCTTTTTTGAAAGTTATACCCGATAGTGAAATCTAAGACAACAAAATATGACGCAGGGTAGGCTATTTGGAAAACATTTCCCCTCCTTCGGTTTTAAAACAAATTTCTTCAAACTGTACTATAAACATGCAATGAACAGCTGGGGAAGGGTGTCGCAAACCCAACAAGCATTTCAAACAAATGGGAACAATGTCACGCAAATATGCTGTTTTACCTTGATGACAGTGAAATCAGTGAAGAGTTTTCCCACATATCCTTGTTGGCCTAAGTTTTGAGAAACAATCGTGTGATAATCCATGATGAAACCTCCATTTTCATGTAGGCTAAATGACAGGCCAAACTGTATTGAAATAATGCACATTTATAGCCTCAGCATTTCTGTTGCAGTTTGTGACGGGTTGGGGTCTGTTCAGCAGGATCCAGTCTGTGACAGGTTGGGGTGTGTTCAGCAGGATCTAGTCTGTGACAGGTTGGGGTGTGTTCAGCAGGATCTGTCGGAGTTGGAGCTGTAGGGCAGCGTGGATGAGGAGGTGGAGGAGCCAGAGTCGGAGGAGGAGGAGAGGGAGGGCGAGTCGGACAGAGATGCCCCGCTGTCGCTCTCCACGCTGGACTGCCCCACCAGCCGATACTCCCGCACCGAGTAGGGCCGCTCGGTGAACGTGGGCTTCAGGCCCTCCTGCAGCTCTTTGGAGATGTGCAGCCACTTCTGTAACGGCAGACAGGGGACGTTCAACAGGCACAACTTGACACCGGTACAGCCGCGGGAAAGGCTACACTTAGCATCCACAGACAGTAATTTCCTGTGTATTAGCCGCATTATACGGTATATATAACCGCAGCACATAAAGCAATTCTCAACACAATTCTAGGGGGGAGAAGGCAGAGTGCAGTAAGAATAAGTGCATCAATGAGTGCCATTGTCCAGAGGGGGTATGTGGCTGGCACATTAACCACCCCCATGTATTGTGGCACGTTAGATGAATTCACTGCAATTCAGTTACTCACTCATACAGCTCCAATAGCAGGGCCATTATCTGAAGGCTCTTTACAGATCCTGGAGCCTGATAACTCCAGCCTGGCTATCACCACACTAAGCTCTTTTGACTTTGAACATTAGTCTGGGGAGTCTGTGTTGTATTTCTACTGCACAAGAGGTATAATCAATGGGCATAATTCAAATGACTCTGAGTCTTCACAAATTTGGATAGTCCTTCAACCAATCAGACCAACAATCTGAGTGTGCCTGGTTTGTGAGGTTTCCAGCCTGAGCTGCAGGGTGGAATCAGAAACGGTTTATAAAGCGAGACGACTCATATGAGGGTCAATTCCGGTTTCCCTGTGACGTAGTGCCACTCCCATTTAGGAGGCAAACGGGAGAAATAAACCTTATCTCGGATTATGACCATTCCCTTAGCCCTACATTCAGCAATGCAAGTAACGAACCCATATTCTACAAGGCACACGTCTTTCTAACATTCCCACATTGAAATGGTATTTTCCAGCGTGATAAATACATAGATAACTTTGTTCACGACCTGTCCCTCCTGACCTGACCTGTCTCCGCTAATTGCGCAGGCCACCTGTTATCAACGGCACACTGCTTCTGCTACTTCTACACTGGTCTAAACCGATTACTCGTCACTGATCACGCCCAGATAGGAGGCGGAAGTGGACACCATTTCATTCCATTGAAAACCCCCTTTATGATTCATCTTCGTAACTATACGATCTTTGGTGGAATCCAATCGCCGGCAGATCAGTCTGGGTTTCTCCAGTCTATGAAAACCCCCTGCATCACCACTGAGCAGTAGGAAGCAGTTCTGCTAAGAGACTGTGAGGAACTAACCTCTCTTTGGGTGGTGTGTTATGAATGTACTCAGATGCATGACCTTCCAGTCTAAAATATGACTTAGCATTAGCAACTCAGAGTTTCTAGCAATCAGTTAGTGTGTAGCCTATCACAATGTGAGGGTGGAGTCAGGAGTCTGTGTGTAGCCTATCATAGTGTGGGGGTGGAGTCAGTGTGTAACCTATCACAGTGTGAGGGTGGACTCAAGAGTCCGTGTGTAGCCTATCACAGTGTGAGGGCCGAGTCTGTGTGTAGCCTATCACAGTATCCACGTTTACATGAACAATTTTTTTGTTTTTCCGATTAAACTATTCCGATTGAAAATTGTGTGCCGTCTGTTTACATGGGGTACACTCTATTCCGATCAGGTGCTTTCAAGTGCTTTAAAATCTTTGATCGGAATAGCCGTTGTTGCCTACTTTTCATTGGGAAGATATAGCAGTCAATCCGAATAACCGTAAACATGGGTGTTTATTCGGAATAGGAACGGACTACACCACCTCTTCCATTCCGATTAAAATTCTGACCAGATCAGGAATTTTCATTCCGATTGAGGTGCTTATATGACGATTTTTATTCCGATTGAGCTGTTATTCCGTTTCTTATCGGAATAAACGTGTCCATGTAAACGGAGCTATTGTGAGGGTGGAGTCTGTGTGTAGCATATCATAGTTTGATCAGCGTGTTGCCTATCGCAGAGTGAGGGCGAAGTTGAGTGGACGATGCCCGAAGAGGGTCACTGACCTCCACGTTTCCGTTGTATGTGTCCATGAGCTCTGTCAAGTTCTTCCCAGGGGTGGGCACCACAGGGATGAGGGTGACCCGCAGTCTAGAGGAGCAAGCAAACAAACACACACACACACACACACACACACACACACACATATATCAACCAGGAGCGCAGGAGACATTTTCAAAGTGAGGGGTACCAAATTGTGAGCAAAAACCCAGAGAGTGAAATCAGACTTCCAGATATCAGAACAGCACTTCTGACCCACTGTCTCTGTAGGCAGCCCGGGCTCTGAAAACTAGGAAAACAACCAGTAGTGCTACAGTAGGTCCTAGAGACTAGGTCTACTAGTCTACTAATACATTCTAATGCCATATCATTTGCATGTCTTTTGTCTTATGTGGTCATCATGCAATCAATATTCAAACCAAAACAACTGCACCCTAGACTAAACTATTTTTAACTACATAAGTCTGTTTTTGCACTTTTACCCACCCCATTCATGCCCAATGTGCACCATCATGGTGCAGTACTATTCATGAGATGATTTATGTAAGCACATTTATTTATTATTTAGTGTGTGATGTTTTTATTCCTTATGGCGATTGCCATCTCTTCAAAACTGTGTGAGGGCCAGATGTACTAAGACAGTGCTAATAGCCAGTTTTTGTATGCGCAGAATGCGATCGCTGTGCTTTACTATATTGCGTGGAATTTACTAAGCTGTCACTTCATTACGTTAACAGCGTTCATAACTGCCCGTCCCCGCCCGCCCCCTCTACAACGCCAATTGTGTGTGCAGAGCTGAACCACAAGCACAGTTGAATATTGCAACATTAAAAAGAATCAAAGTTTAGCGATATTACATGATACAAAGATGTCAACGAGCAGTGACAGACAGAGTAGGCCTGTAGTTCTACTAATCCACTTTAAAAGAATACTTGAACTATTTACTGCACGTAGACTAGGGCTATGACTTAATACTTAGTGTAACATTATTGGGAAGTGTAAGAGACTATACGATATTAGAAAAGCAAACGAAAGTTAAGGTTACTTTTGACGTAGTACAATGAAGAAAATGGATGCTCTGAATACTGATTCAGCTGTCTCTAAACGGTTTTCTAATAGATGCAGTCAACCGCAATTTGGATTACACCTGCTTTTAGCAGGCGGAAGTTTTTCAACGCAAAACAGACGTGCACTGTTTTCATACATATGGCGGAATACTTAATCAATCGTTATTACCACGTATACTCTCCTGTACTTGCGCGTTACACCCATTTATAGCTGATCCGCCCAGGAATTAATATGCATGACACGGAAAAACGCAAATAGCCATTTTCAGCTCCCACGGCAGGCAGCCTGCGCGTTTCCCTCATTGTGACATGTTTGAACATACCTCCCCATGTTTATACACACACGTTACGCCTGAAATGGGCGCAAAACGTTAGTACATCTGGCCCTGAGTGTCATATCCCTTGTATCTCCCATGTCGTCGGCACACCTGATCAACATCAACACACATCATTCATTCATTCATTGGTAACAGTCCAGACACACACACACACACACACACACACACACACATACCTCTCATTGTGGACTAACAGGCATGTGAGCAGGATGAGGATGGCTGCAGCTACAGACATGTAGAGGATCAGAGACACCCCCGACACAGCAGGGGGCGCACGTCTGCTATCTGAAAGAGAGAGAGAGAGAGAGACAGAGAGAGAGAGAGAGAGAGAGGCAGGTAATGAAACACAGAGAGAGAGAGAGAAAAGAAAGATAGAGAGACAGGTAGTGAAACACACAAAAGGCGTTTTTTCACCGAGAACGAACCTGGTGTTGAACTGGTGCCGTTCAGGATTCTTTGAACCGTGGTGCTATCTAGTGAACCAGCCCGCATTTACACCAGTTCTGAACAGAACCAAGGATGTGTCATCAACATGGGTGGTGCATGCAAAAGCAAAAGTTAATGAGATGCATAAACGGGAGAATGATATGACCAGTTGTCCCATAAAAACGGCAGAAACTAGCTGTTTAAAATGCTAGTCAACGTCTGCAGTGTAATGCTAGTTGAATCGTTTTGTTTACTCATGGCAACAGTTGATAAGGATGGAAAACTCATGCTTTTAGCCTTCTTCCCTCTGAAAGACACAATGACACGCCCACTCCGGTTCGCAGGAAAAACCAACTATTTTTTGGTTCAACTTCCGAACCAAGGTGCCACGTTCCGAACTGGCTTTTGTTTGGTGAAAACACGACGAACGGTTGAAATGTTGGTTCGCGAACGGGAACGGAGCCGGTTCTCTGTCGGTGAAAAAAGGCCTAAAGAGAGAGAGAAAGAGAGAGAGAGAGAGACAGGTAGTGAAACAGAGAGAGAGAGAGAGGTAGTGAAACAGAGAGAGAGAGAGAGAAAGGTAGTGAAACAGAGAGAGAAAGAAAGAGACAGGTATTGAAACAGAGAGAGAGAGAGACAGGCAGTGGAACAGGAGGGTGCCACCTCACCTGTGCGATTCCCCCACACCACCAGAGGGCTCCACTTGCTCCATTCAGATGAGCCACAGCCATCAAGGCGCACCTGCACACGGAACATGTGCTGACTGCTGTTGGAGGGGTAGTCCAAGCGGAAAGACATCACTCCAGGAGCCAGCTCAGTGGGGTTCTTTACAAAGAGAGGAAGATGATGGTGATGATGGTTACTGTGTGTCTGTGTGTGTCTATCTGTCTGGCTTGTTACTGTGTGTGTGTGTGTGCATGCATGGTGTGTGCACGTATGTATGTTTGCATGTGTGTGTGTGTGTGTGTGTGTGTGTGTGTGCATGTGTGTTTGCATGTATGTGTGTGTCTGCTACCTGCCACTTGTCGTTGAGGCCGTACTGGACCCTGCTGTGAATGCAGATGGCGCGGTTGTAGCCGGCCCGGACGTCCCAGGTCAGTGAGAGAGCCTTCTCCTCCCAGCGCAGCTTCAGGTTGGTCGGAGGGTTCAGTTTCACTGTGGACAATAACAACATTCAAGGGATGAAACTGAATGAGCGCAATTGATTTTGAAAGTAATGTGTGTCTGAATGTAATATTGATACTTTCTTGCTGGCTTGTCTTTGTGTGTGTGTGTGTGTGTGTGTGCGTGTGTGTACCTGTTTCCTTGAGGTTGTGTTTCTTGTCGACTGAACAGTGGCCTGGCGCTCTCAGAGACGTCTCCAGCTGTCTGAAACGCTCCGGCTCCATGTAGGCCAATCGGCAGCCCACCCTTTGGCCCTCGTCACCCACCAGGTACTGAGCACACTCCTCCTGACCACAACCTTGATAACTGAGTCACACAATACAAACAAGACCTTGATAACTGAGTTACACAGTACTAGCACGACCTTGATAACTGAGTCACAAAGTACAAGCACGACCTTGATAACTGAGTCACACAGTACAAACAGGACCTTGATAACTGAGTCACACAATACAAGCACGACCTTGATAACTGAGTCACACAGTACAAACAGGACCTTGATAACTGAGTCACAGTACAAACAGGACTTTGATAACTGAGTCACACAGTACAAACACAACCTTGATAACTGAGTCACACAACATAAACATGACATTGATAGCTGTTATCAACTATTTATTGACAGCCCTTGTAAAAAAAATAAGTATATGTATGCAAGTGCAGTGCC
>NC_084998.1:29300368-29305368 GCF_963854185.1 Sardina pilchardus
CACACCAGTCTGACTGTCTCGCTGCCCTTGGTGGGAATGCACTGTTCAGCACCATGGATTTGACATCTGGGTTTTATAATATTCCCCTCCATGAGTCTGACAAGAAGTACACAGCCTTCACAACACCACTCAGCCTGTATAATAGACTCCCCCAAGGTCTGTGTAACAGTCCAGCTTCATACATGCGCATGATGATGAGCATTTTTGGTGACCTCAACTTTTCCACCCTTTTATGCTACTTGGATGATCTCCTAGTCTTTGCTCCATCTGAGGCTGAGGCCCTGTGGCATCTTGAGGTTACATTCACCAGGTTGAGGGCACATAATCTGAAGCTCTCCCAGAAGAAGTGCCACTTTTTGCGCAAGTCTGTCAAGTTTTTGGGGCATATCGTGAATATGGCTGGTGTGTCTGTCGATCAGGAGAAGGTTGACGTCATCTCAAGCTTCACCACACAGGATCTCATGATAGCGGATGGGTGCACGCCTTCCCAGAGGAGAGTTCGCTCCTTCCTGGGAATGGTGATGTATTACCAACATTTCATCCCTGGCTGTTCCTCCATCGCCAAACCACTGTTTGCCCTGATTGCTGGACAGAAACGTAGGGGTAGGCATGACAGGAAGCTCCAGAGGCCTGGTACTTACCGTGAGCTGACTCCGGGTGATTGGACTCCAGCCTGTGTTAAAGCTTTTGAGGACCTCAAGGGGGCACTGATGACCTAGGGATGGCGAAAACTACAAATTTTCTTGACCGACCACCGAGGCTCGGTTGAAACCGGTTAACCGATTCGTTTAAAATAAATTATGCTATTTGAAATAACAGCAACGCAATTTCCCAACTCTCATCTCTCTGTCCCCCGCTCATAGGCTACACACAGCCCCGGCGCCGCCCTTTCACTTAAGTCACTTTTTTAAATCCCCTACAGCGCCAAACATGAGTCCTGCAAACCAAGGAGCTTGTAAGTGGAGGACAAATGGTTCCTTCGCTCCGAAAATGGTTTGGGTACAAGGTGATCGCGTTGCAAATAAAGGCGTTAGCGTTAGAAGCTCATTTGAAGCTGAAATGGCCGCGGCTCACTTATGAAAATGACAGCTACGAAGAGACGCAGCTTAGTTTGAAGAAGTGCTAACAATAACAACGAAAGATGATCATTACCTTATCTGTTACCATTGATGACCCTTCCTGAAATGTAGATGTAATGTCTTTCCAAATCTAAGCCCATCTTATGCGGAAAGTTGCCTAGACTGCAACACGATAAAACCAATGGATAAAACAGCGCACTTCCAGATTGCAAAAGACGCACCGGCCACCGCTGTGACCTCGTGCCAAATGTTTTCATTGGTTTATTACATAGCCTAGCCTACAAGCAGGCGAGTTATGAAAAATTGAGTGTGAGGGATAATTTGTTAACTTCACGAAAAAAATATCTTCTTGGAATGAGATGGCTAGCTGTAGTAACGTAGCCTCGCGAGCCATCCACGTACTTCCGGCCAAGGATTGCCTCCACTACGAGTCTGGCCGTGCTCCTCTGTGGAGCATTCTGCTCGGTAGAATTGTAACAGAACGCCCCCCCCCTCCAGAAAGCAGCCAATAAACGAAGAGACGGGTTGGTGGGGGCGAAAGGGGGAGGGCGCTCGTGACGATGACGTTAAACGCCTGCGCTATGTTGTTATGAGTAACTATCGCCGATTGGGTGAGAGCTGTCCAATCAATTCAAACCAGAACTGGGCGTTACTTCCCGCTTCCTGCAAGCGCTTCAGAGCAAAGAAATTCCAGACCATAATACGAAATGAAATGGTAGTATTATGGGATGGTTAGGACCAGGCTAGTAGTAACGTTTAGTCCACTGTCTTTAGCCTAATTTAAAGATGCCTCTTTTTTTTTTTTGTTAACCGACTAGCGACAACTTTGGTCGGTTAACGTGGATACGGTCAACCATCGGTCAAACAGTCACCGGTTAACATCCCTATGATGACCAGTGTTGTTCTAGCCCATCCGAACTTCAGCCAACCATTCATCCTGTGCACTGACGCTTCCCTTGATGGCTTGGGGGCCGTTTTGTCTCAGGTTCCAGAGGGTGAAGACAGGGCCAGGTCTATAGCACTCGCCAGCAAGTCTCTTAGTCGAAGCCAGGCCAAATATCCAGCACATCGGCTTGAATTTTTGGCTTTGAAGTGGGCCGTGTGTGATAAGTTTAGTCACTGGCTCAAAGGTCACACCTTCACCATCTGGACCGACAACAACCCTCTCACGTACATTCTGACAAAGCCCAAGTTAGATGCATGTGAACAGTGGTGGGTCTCAAAGCTGGCGCCATACACTTTTGACATCAAACATGTTCCTGGGATGAAGAATGTGGTTCCTGATGCTTTGAGTCGTGACCCCTTTGTAAAACTTGTCAGTCACCGGCTCTTGTCTGAGTCCTACTTAGATCTGCTGCAATGAGCTTCTGAAGTGGACAACGGCTGTGTTCAGGACATGTTCCGCCTCACCTGTAATCCTCAGACCGTGACTGACTCTTCCCTGTGTGTCGATCAACCTCTTTCCATGTCAGGTGTGATGCTTGGGAACATGGGGCTCAGCAGCGGGCCATTTCCCTCAGTGACCATCTGACAAGCCTAGGGAATTGTGGTCAGGACACACTTCACACTTGGTCGACGGATGAGCGGAGAGCCCGCCAGCTACAGGATGTGGCCGTTTCCAGAGTGATTGACCGGAAACTGACACCGTCAAGGCGTGAACGTGCTCAAGAGAACCATCTGGCCTTGAAGATGCTGCGTCAATGGGAGAGGTTCCAGCTTAGAGATGGAATTCTCTACCGAGTTTCCAAAGACCCCCTCACCAACACAAAGAGGTTCCAGTATGTTGTGCCTGACTCTCGTAAAGCTGATGCAGCTGACCAATCACAACGCAGAGCGGAAACCACCGGTTACACTTGGTGTGGAAGAATTTGATTGGCCCGCGCAGAGCCTTGACCTCAACCCCTCCAGGGTTCTAAATTGTTAAGGAAAATGGCTGTGTGGCACTGGTGCACCTAACGTGAGAGTGAGCGCCTAGATTGTCCTCACATCTGCTGTCTCTCCAACTGGGACGTCGTTAAAAAGACTCAGAAAACCTCTGTCATCTTCAGACAAAACTGCTAAATGAACCGTTTCTGAAAAAAAGTTTTGTCTGAGGCTGTGTTTTTTCTGACACAATGAGTACGTTTGTTTTGAAGCAGTTTTTTCTGACACAATGAGTACGTTTGTTTTGAAGCAGTTTTGTCTGAAGATGACAGAGGTTTTCTGACACTGACGCTGTTTTGTCTGAAGATGACAGAGGTTTTTCTAAGTCTGACACCTGAGTCTGAGATCTGCGGATGTCCTAAAATGAACACCGTAGGACATACATGACATTTCATTACATATTTCCATTCTGCACAGAGCACTTCATCATCTCCACCCATTACTCTTAGTGGCATATCTCACGAACACATGGCAAACCTTGTATCAGTAGACCTTATCACATACGAAGATATGAAGCAAGCTGTACAGTTGCCGAGTAATTCCCGAGTTTTGAAATTGCAGCACATTTCAACATGGCATCCCATTTTGGGCTGAACGTCTAATTTACAGTAATAGCAGTCTAAAATAATGAAACATGGTTTTCAAATCAAAGAATCAAAAGTTGATCATGGTTTAAACAGAACAGCTGTGCTTTTTGAATAGATACAGTACTGTAGGTCTAGGTCACATGAATGCAACAACCATGACACACAAAGTATGTTTCCTTGACATAAAGGCTGTAAGATATATACAAGCATGATGGCATCATACTTTCCCAAATGGGTAGTCAATACTGTCCTGAAAACGATATATGCCAGCATAAAAAAGATAGCCCGTGCAATAACCAAGGAGCTTTCAGTAATTTCCTGTGTATTAGCCGCATTGTGTATAAGCCGCAGGACAGTGTTTTATGCAAGTTAAAAGAAAAAAAAACATATTAATACCATATTAACTGCCCCCAAATATTAACCTCATTGCTGAAGAAATTTAGCAAAATCAATGTATAAACCGCGGCTAATAGTCGGGAAAGTATGGTACAGGTAATAGTAAAATGACACTGAAAATAGCCTAGGCCTCCATATGACTCGTCTGGTTAAAAGGTTTCATAACAGTCTGGGGTGCAACTGTTCTGGTTTGAATATTGTTTGGTGATTATTTGATGAAAAACTTTTTTTTGACCATTACAAATTGATCTTTGAGCCTAAATAATGTCATATGTAAGTTTGTGGGGCTGAAAACGCCCCAGGAGCACTGCTAGATCGCCTAATACAAGGTCATAAATAAGCCTTGCAATGAAACAGTTTGTTTTTCCCGCCCACTCAGCAAGTTCATGAATATTCAAATGAGATGCGCGCTGATTGGTCTATTGGCCGATATGTCCTGAAAGTTGATTGGCTCAATCCACCGGTCTGAAGCTAGAGCAAAGTGAAACTACGTTTACTGCTGGTAAATAAAGCCAAAGTCTTTGATAAAGCTATCAACAATAGATTTAAATAAGGAATACAGCCGTACATGTATAAACCGAGTCAGAAGAAGGTTCTGACGAAGATGAAGTGCAGCAGATTCCCCAACAGAATGAATGTGTTAGATTGGTAAGTTTTATCAGTACATTTCTTAGTATAGTAACTCTCCAAAGTTAGCTGTAATAACGCTAGCATTACAACGGCTCTGCCATAGACCACATATCTAGATACTAGCATCGTAAGAGCAGTTTAACAAGAATTATTAATCGAAGGTATGCAAATGAGAGGGGGTGTATCTAAAGGGGGATGGGCGCCTATTACGTGTTATCTGAGCTCTGTTCAGATTGGAGCATTTCAACACGGCTGTTTCTATTTCCCAATTTGCATACGAAAGCAGGCGGGGGACGCGGTAAAGTCTTTGGTGTTGTCCTTTGGACACTGCTCGCAGCCTAAATTCAACAGGAACAAGGTGAATGTGGTTTTGAATTCTAGGACT
>NC_084998.1:29310368-29315368 GCF_963854185.1 Sardina pilchardus
CATTATTGGCTGAGGCATCGGTGTCTATACAACAACGCCGAAATGAGACTCTGCAAAACTAGCAGAAAAAAAGTTTTTCGTTTTCAGAGAAACTGGGGCTAGGTGTGGGTTCTTTGGAAATAGAACCAATGTTGAAGTGTCATTAACGAGAAGAAGAAGCAGGACGTAGAGGAAATGGAGAAAAGACCCAGGACTTCCTGTAAGCTACTCAACCCTTACTGCCTCTCAAGAGACGCACGAACCTGCAGAGCGGCATGGAAACTTCTACATTTACACCTGATCTGAGTTACGGAACGTAGCCTTGACGCACCTGTCGGCGGTGCGCACGAACACACACTCCGGGGGAGGACAAGCAGTAGAGGGAGTAGCGGGAGCATCCTGGTCACCTGTCGTGCGCTCTCTGCGCGTCGTTACATTCGTCCTCAACGCTCGTCAGCTCGCTTGCTCTTCGGGGTGCTCAACTACTCTACACACTCCCTTCTCGTGCCTTTTGTTCTGCGCAGAGCTGTGGTCCGTGTTTGTGGGTAGATGGTTTCCTGTGTTGCTAGGAAACCGGTAAAGTGCAGCGAAATGAAAGAGTTAGTGGGCTACGCATTATAAATGTCAAAGGCGTGTTTTTTTTTTCTGTCCCTTCTTTTTTTTAGATGACCATTGAAACTCAAATAAAGCAACCATTGGTATTAATTATGCTGTTTTAGTTTATCCGATAATTCAGGTTTTCTGCATAGGTTGCTTAATGTATTTCGTAACAAGAAACACAGAGGCATTAGACCTGATTCCAGAGATGTTCTTTTGGAGAAACTAAAGTTAAAGATATGCGTGAGGCTAACTATGTCATATGATGCCTCGATACAGCATGCAGCATGAAGAGATAAGATGCACCAGCACTGCGGAAGTAAATGTCTCATTCATTGGGCTGTTATCTAATCTCTTCGAACCACTCCAGCTCACCACACACGAGCCACAATCTCAAGTTTACTGTTTATTTCACAACAAAAACAAAGCAGTCTCCGCCACAGGGCAGCATCATTACATTCGTAAATGAATTGCAAGTAAGTGCATAAATAATATCAAACTAGGCACGTCAGATATTGTTGTGTCTAATCCATGTCCTAGTTTTTATGTCACAGCTGTCAATTAGTTGTCATTTAGGTCACACACTCTGCACTCTACATGTTTTCTTTATTTCTTTGGATTGTGAAGTCAGTCAGGGTGCATTTAACGCCCCCCCCCCAGTCATTGCCCCCTGTCCTTCAGTCCACTCTCTCTCTCCAGTAAGACATTTTTAAATCAAGATACTTCTACAGAAGAAAAGAGCAGGATGCCTATTTTTACACCGTCCAAACATGCACCTACACAACACAAAGGATTATGGGTATTAATTTACCAGGTGGCAGAACAACAGCAAAAACAGAAATAGAAACAGATCAACTATCACCGCATGATGTTATATAACAAAGTTATTGCACGCGAGGCACCAACGATTATAAATGTAGATGAACAGGCTCTATTCAGTTATTTATAATGAATGATGCGCCGTCTATCTATATACAGTCATAGCATACAATACAGACACATACACACACACACACACACAGCTAAAGTGCATCTGAGGAACAGAATCCTTCCGGCCTTTGATGTTCTCACAGGCTTCCTGCATTTGCTAAGTCTACACTCACAAGGCGAACAGGAGAGAGGCACCTGGAGCCCGCAGTCGAGGGGCGCACCTGGGCCCTCTGGGTCTGCAGCGGATCGGGCACGTATGTCCGACACGTTTTCAAAACATACAACAGCCTGCATGCAGATTAGTGAGCATACACTGCCCACCGCTGACCACTACTGAGCCTCCAGACCCTCTTTGTCCCCTCCAAAGTGACTTACATACAGTATGTCAACTATATTACAAGTGTCATTACGAGCAACTTGGGGTTAAGTGCCTCGCTCGAACCAACTACTTTCAGGCTACTGCATGCTAGCCCAGGTCCTTAACCACTACACTACCATCACACATGGGTCACTAGTCACTTGCCGTGGGCAGGATAGAGTGTATTCTGAGTGAGTTCTACAGACAGGGGGTGTTGTTAGTCGATGAGTGAAGCTTAAATGAGGACAAATGCAGGTGAGGACAGAGTGTTTTCTCTCTGGTTGTGAACTCTTTCTGGCTTGTCGTGGTATACAACAGCCCACACCAGAAAACAGGATGTGGGACAGCCCTTCCCCCAGGAGTACTATATATGTGTGTGTGTGTGTGTGTGTGTGTGTGTGTGTGCGTGTGTGAGTGTGTGTGCGTGCGTGTTTGTGTTGGTAAGTATGCGTGTGTGTGACGCAGTCTTCACACTACTCTGCGTGTTATTTCTCGTGTGAGAGTACTTATATCATACCTACTGTATGAAGGCTACTGTTGAGACCGGAGTTATCCAACTGTTTATATCTGGATATATGATACAAACATCAAAATATATCATATGAACTCTTTTCCAAAACCCTATAAATCAGAACAATTTGAAAAGATCAATAAGTCATGTTATTTATTGTGTGTTTCAGGTAATATCAATAAAATCGTACTTGTGTTGTTGCATTAAAATGGTTCTTTTGGAAAAGAGTTCTTCGTTTGCTCTTTATAATGTCGTTGTACATTACGCTTGTGCATAGCTATTCTGGAGCTATTGTGGTCTTTATTAGATAGATAGATAGATAAATACTGTAGATAGATAGATACAGTAGATAGATAGATAGATACTGTAGATAGATATATAGATAGCTACTTCATAGATAGATAGATACTTCATAGAAATTCAAGATCATCCGTCTGGTGTGATCATCCGTTTGGTGTGACAAGATAACCTCACACAGCTTTACGGAGTTTAGAGAGAGCATTATATGGTAATATGTATCATCTCTATGATGATGAATAAGGTTTAAGGAAGCTTTTCTGTCTGAGTATAAAAATACAATAATCCCCAATGCCTTCCAAGCACCATTCTCTCACAATCACATGAACCATTAATGCAGTTTGATACATACATTTGAATTTAAAGGTACTCATGAAGTATCCAAATCTCTTTGCAAATGGAATACCAATTGAAGTATTTCAAATGACAGCTATACAGTAATTTCCTGTGTATTAGCCACATTGTGTATAAGCTGCAGGACAGTGTTTTATGCAAGTTAAAAGAGACAAAATCATATTAATACCATACTAACTGTCCCCGCGTATTAACCTCATAGCTGAAGAAATGTGCTAAAATCAATGTAAAAGCCGGCTAATAGTTGGTAAATTACAGTAAATATAATCACTGAATTTTAATATTGTTGAAGATAAACTTACTTAAACCTAAAACCGACTAAAAGTATTCATCTCTCCTCTCTAGTCCTCCAGATGTGTATACTGTAGTGTGTGTGTGTGTGTGTGTGTGTGTGTGTGTGTGTGTGTGTGTGTGTGTGTGTGTGTGTGTGTGTGTGTGTGTGTGTGTGTGTGTGTGTGTGGTAGTTAAGAGGCATGAGATGTGGGCACACAGGGTGCACGTGGTACAGAGCTGGGCATGCTGAGGGCAGACGCCTCCTGTGCCAGCCGGAGAAGTGAAGGCAGAATGTCCGAACCTTCACCCACATCTTCATCATCATCATCATCATCACCATCATCACCATCATCCTCATCATCACCACAACCGCCCCCCAAAGCAATCATGGGAACGGCCTCAGACACTGGAGGGAGGGAGAGAGACAGAGAGAGAGAGAGAGAGAGAGAGAGAGAGAGAGAGATCAATTGGTGAGGAAAACTGACTTTTAAAACATAAATATAATACAGCTCGGGGAAAAATTAAGAGACCACTGCAAATTTTTCTGATGTCATTGCACAGTTGCTGAGTGATATTCAAATGAGTTGACGGTCATATTTAAATTTGTCGTGGTCTCTTCTTTTTGAATAACTGTCAACTCAACTCAAATGTCCCTCAGCAACCTTAGGATGACATCAGAAAAATGTCGCTCTGGTGCTTTTCTCAGATCAGAATTCACATAACTAGTTCAATCTCCACAGCATTTAGACATTGTGCACATCATAGTAGCAATTTCTCCTTCCTCTGAACAAATTGCAAATGCTTTTAAACATGTATCAGTTGCTTTTACAATTCTCTGCAGTTTCATAACATTATCATTAACTTATGTCAGTCAAAATTAACTATACTTATGGATGCTGAATAGTCGTTCCCAATAAAACTAATAGTCTTCATTCCATTTGAAAAAAATTCAGTGTCTTTTACTCACTAACTTACTAATGTGTAACTTTACTGTAGTTTTCAATGGCTGTACAAGTAGTGTATAGTGATGTCTTGAGAATTTTCAGGTAGTGTCACTCAGTTCTCACTGAGGTTTTTTTTTTTTTGGAAAACACAGAGAATAATGAAAACACGACAAAGCCATTTGACTATCTTGTTCATAATGATGGTGTCAAGACTTCTCATTTTCATGACACTGGCAGTTTCACTAACATGAATACTTGCTTTTGAGGAATTGACTATCCATTTTGAGTAAGTGACATGCTTCTGCAGGTTATCCACTAGGTTTTGCAGTTTGCACTAATTGTTTTGAGAAATGCATTAACTGCTGTGCAAATGTTAACACTGATGTGAGAAAAGCATCAAAGCAACTGAGAAAATGTGTATTTTAATTTCCTCACTGAAATGTACATTATACTGGTCTTAGGTAACCTGGCAGTCACTTTGCACATATGTTGTTGCTGGATTCACAGCACTCACTGTGTCATACCATAGAAACTTCAATAGATAAGAAAGAATCAGGACATTTGGAACTACAAAACATCAAGTAAAGGAAATGCTGATAAACAAGAGGGTAGAGAGAAAGAGAGAGGGGGGGGGGGGTAAAGTGAGAGATAGAGAGAGAAAGAGAAAAAGAAAGAACACTGTGAGAGAGAGTAAATAGAATGTTGACACAGACTGTTTGTGCAATGTGTCAGTTAGTGCTCTGTGCAATCCCACACA
>NC_084998.1:29325368-29357868 GCF_963854185.1 Sardina pilchardus
ATCAGCTTCATGCTACACTCTAAAGGTGCTTTATAATGCTACTTTAATCCGTGAAAAGTGAAAGGTACAGAAAGACTATTTTCATACATTTTCTTAAATGCTTCTTAAAGAAATATCGCATTGAGGGTTCTTTGAAGCAATACGAAAGGTTCTAGGCTACTATGCCATCGCTCTGAAGAACACATTTTCATGTGGTTATAATGACTGATGCCATTAGACTACCATCCAATGTTATGTAACTGTCAGTAGCCTTATATATTGGAATTCTCCAACTAAATGGAGTTGACAGGTTGAGCCCTTCAGAAAACTCAAGAAAATGCGGGGCGTGCGAGACGTGCGTATACTGTAACCTGACGCTCTGGTCAGTGGGTTATAGATAGCTTCCCCGCGTCTCTTGCAGTTAATAACAAGACCCAATTTCCCCTCACGTTTCGGAGAGCAACCTTTTCAAACATAGGAGCTTGTGCTCATATCACCAAAAGAAAGAGCTGTTTGTGCGAAAACACTCTAAAGCTAGACTTTTCCTTCCTTCCTCCTACTCACTTGACTCCAACAGATTAGGTCATTCGTTGACTGATCCTCGAGGAGTGTCCACAGTTTGCTGAGAAACGCTGGGACGGGACTGCTCTGCTTCATTTGAAAAGCACAAAATATCAGAAAGAAAAATCTGTCAAAAACTCCTCTTTCCTCCGACAATCTCGAGTTATAGCCTAGAGTCTATTCTCGAATATTACTCTATCGGAAAAGGTCAAGCTTTTGTGTAGGGTAGTGTTCGCTTCGGTCTTGTTTACGTGTGGCCACGCAGTCTGGATTACACCGTGATAGGTTTCAGTGGTCATGCTCGCACGTGAAGGCATTCTCCTCCGCGCCACAACCTCTCTCTCTCTCCTCCAATCAAGCACTGACAGTTACGTGCGCGTCCAAGTGCGTTTCCCCATTGGTCAGTGAAAGGCCATGTAGGTTATGTAATGAGCTGAAATCGTGTTAATAAGCCATATCGGTATTGCTGTAAATAACTAATCACCTCCGGTCTTCTCCCGCACCACCAGCAACAGCAGATGGGTGTGCTGTGAGTAATCTGAGTGCAGAGCGACGCCAAGAGCGACGCAAAGTACCCAACAGACGACTGTTTATGTTTCTATGTCTATGCTGTCTCTATAACACTTGTACTTGTACACTTGATTGCGTATGGTGTGCCCCCTCCCTGCAACCTCGACACCATGGCAAATGTGTTGTCGCCGGCTTCAGCAAAGAATGTATAAAATACCTGCAAATTATAAAGGTCAAGACTCGCACAGGGCCTGTTTAAATCGTGGTGGTGAGTGCAAAGTTCAAAGTCCATTTTTTTTTTTTTTTTAAAGTCCATTATTAATTTAATACCAGGAGAAAGCGCAATCCTAAGTATTACATGTACCGCATGATAGCCTACACAATATGACCGTATAACTGCACATTTTCTCCACAATAATAAAACGCTTGTCAACTTGTCTTTGTCTCTTATTTGTGCAATGTGTAAGCATATCTACTACTCTTGCAGCTCGTGTGTATAGTGGGGAGAACATGTAGTTGATGCTAAAGTTGCCTACATAAAAGAGGAACATAAAAACATTTGACAATTGATCTTAATGCCTTAATTTTAAAAAAAAAATCTGTAAAAATCAAACCGATAAGGACACCAATGTTCTTTGTGATTGAAGAATGTAGGCCTATCGTAAATGAATAAATGTTCTTCCTTAAATGCTAGGGGGAAGGAAGCATTTGACCCCTTATGTAACCCTATGGGAATTTAACACATAGGGTTAACATAGGGGCAGGCATATTTTTATTTTTAAAAGCCAGCTACAGTGCCCTCCATAATTATTGGCACCCCTGGTTAAGATGTGTTCTTTAGCTTCTAATAAATTCATTTTTTTTCCAAATAATATAGGACCACAATTTAAAAAAAGCGTAAAATCCAACCTTTAATACAAGTGCATTTATTTAGAAGGAAAAAAATCCCACATTAAGAAATAATTATTTTACATCAAATCATGTGTGCCACAATTATTAGCACCCCTGATGTTAATGCTTTGTACAACCCCCTTTTGCTAATAAAACAGCACCTAATCTTGTCTTATAATGTTTCACAAGATTAGAGAAAACAGAAAGAGGGATCTTCGACCATTCCTCTTTGCACAAAATCTCCAAATCATCCAACGACCTGGGTTCTCTCCTCTGCACTCTCCTCTTCAGCTCACCCCACAGGTTTTCAATGGGGTTGAGGTCTGGGAATTGAGATGGCCATGGTAGGAGCTTGATACGGTGTCTGGTGAACCATTTCTGTGTCGACTTGGTCATATGTTTAGGGTCATTATCTTGCTGAAAGACCCAGTGACGACACATCTTCAGCTTTTGGGCAGAGGCCACCAGATTCTGATTTAAAATGTCCTGGAATTTCAAAGCATTCATGATGCCATGCACCCTATCAAGGTTCCCAGGCCCTTTGGAAGAGAAACAGACCCACAGCATGACCGATCCCCCCCATACTTCACAGTGGGCATGAGGTGCTGTTCTGCATACTCATCTTTTCGTTATGCCAGACCCACTTAGAGTGTTTGTTGCCAAAAAGCTCTAACTTTGTCTCATCTGACCAAAGCACACGGTCCCAGTTGAAGGCCCAGTACCGCTCCAGACGTTTGTGCTTATGATTTTGAGTGAGAAAGGTTTTTTTCCGTGCATGCCTCCCAAACAACTTGTTGGCATGTAGTTAGCGCCTGATGGTTGTTTTGGAGACTTTGTGACCCCAAGATGCAACCATTTGATGCAATTCTGGAGAGTTTTGGAGTTTTTTTTATTTCTCTTACCATCCTCCTCACTATGCGTGGTGGTAAAATAAACTTCCAGGCTTCCGTCCTCTTCCAGGCTTGTTTACCACTGCTCTAGTTGTTTTAAACTGCTTAACGACTCCTCCGACCATAGATATGGGCAGGTGTGTGAGTGGCTATTTTCTTGTAGCCATTGCCTTACTTGTGAAGGTCGACACACATCTGCCTTACTTGAACAGTGTGTTTCTTTGTCTTTCCCATGTTGAAGAGAAATGGCCTCTGTGTCACGTCATATTTATAGCCCAGGGAAACAGGATGTTAAGAATTACTAAATAAATATACTCTGATTGACTTTGTAAACTACTGTAGAAATGACAGAAATTACAGAAATACTTTAATTACATTTATTTCCTAGGAATTGTTAGGGGTGCCAATAATTGTGGAACAGGTGATTTTATGAAGAATAATTATTTCTCAGTCAGGGATTTTTTTCCCCTCCTTAAAATTCACTTGAGTTGAAGGTTCCATTTTTCTACAATTTTCAGTGTGAGAGTATGCTTCTACAATAAAAATTGTATTTATTTTAAGGCTTTTAACGCATCTTAATCAGGGGTGCCAATAATTGTGGAGGGCGCTGTATTTCATGGATCCAGGATATTATGCATCCTGAAAGTTTCCTTGGCTGTTGGAATTAAAATAGCCCCACATCATCACATACCCTTCACCATAGATAGATAGCTTTTTCCAGTAGGCCTATTAGCCTGTTTGATGCTCATTGAGCTCTATGCAAATCAGTACATGATAGTAACTTGTGCTACCGACGTGTATTTTTTAAGTAAATCTGAAAGAGATTTTCATTTCAGTGTGCTTAGTAAATACATGTATTGATAATGTGGCTGTAAGTAGATGAGTTAATGGCTTTAGGCCCAATTAGTATTCAAATTGCATCAAATATAACAAATGATCAAAAAAGTATGTTTGCCTTTTGCCTTTAATTGGACAGGACAATAGAGAGAATGACAGGAAGCGAGTGGGAGAGAGAGTCGGGGTGGGATCCAGAAAGGACCACGGGGCGGGAATCAAACCCCGGTCGCCGGCGTGTGGTGCAGGTGCCCCAGCCAGTCGCGCCACGGCTGAGGCCCAAAACTATGTTTTTAGATGGGATTTTGCAGTTACATTATGCAAATAAAGACACTTTTTACCTTTTTCTTTCATGTGCAACTTCACCTTTACAAGAGCATCATGCCAAAGCAATTATGGACTGACACATTTATGGACCAATGCATTTATTGACCAATTTGCATACAAGAATGGGTATGTGAAGAAATATTCTTCTTGTTTTCATGCTGTGATGTAACTGCTCTTCCTCTCCAATCGTCCACTCCACTTCATTTAGTAATAGCAAATAGCATAGAAATAGTATACAGTAATAGTAAATATACAAAATATTTATATCACACGTAATTAAAAAGCTATTTTGCATATTTCGACTAATCAGCACAAATAAAGGGTATGGATTGCCCCACTTGTTTGGGTGACATTTTATGATTAGTTAATGATTCTACCATGCGTGACATAAAAATGTCCCAAGTAGAAATTATTTCTATGCGAAAAAGTACTGTAGAATCAAAAGTTTGGTAGTGACCTTAGTTTGTCCTTATTTTTGAGATATTAACAAAAAACAAGCTTTTTTTCCCCCATAGACATTTGCATTTGGCACAATGGACTAATTGGCCCAACCCATCTGCCCAGGGTCAGTTATAATACAGTAAGGTCATTTTTAGTGTCAGAAAGTTCAATTAGTCCAGTGTAGAGAATAAATCGTCCATTCAATTCAAGTTTATTTATACAGCACATTTCATATGGTATACACAGACTCAATGCTAGGAAAGATATAGAAAACACTACCAACCATGTTAGAGTGGTTAAATAGACAGTAAAACACATTAAAAGTAAAATAAAATGAAAGTACAACATTCAAGTATAAATGTGGTGAAAAATAAAAAGTTGTTATATCATCTTGGAAAAGCCTAAAGTTTTAACTAAAAGATGACACAAATAAATAGGTTTTCAGTCTTGTTTTAAATGAGGTCACTGATTGAGAGGATCTTAAGTCTTGAGGTAGGAAGTTCCAGAGTGTGGGGGCATAGTGACATGAGCGGAAGTAGTGTTTATTCTTGAAATCAAGAGGAGACCTTTGCTTGAGGACCGTAGGCATCTGACTGGGGTATACACATTGATCATGTCAGAGATATAAGATGGAGCTAAGCCATTCAATGATTTAAAAACAATGAGAAGTATTTTAAAATAAATTATTGGTTTTACCGGGAGCCAGTGTAGTGATTTTAATACTGGAGTTATATGATGATATCTTCTTGTTCCGGTTAGTACTGGGCAGCTGCATTTTTAATTAACTGGAGTTTGTATAATGTTTGCTTTGGAAGTCCAGTTAAAAGCACATTACAATAGTCTAATCGACTTGAGATAAAAGCATGCACTAATTATTTATTTAGCACATTTCATATGGTATACACAGACTCAATGCGCTTTTAGGAAAGATATAGAAAACACTACCAACCATGTGAGGGTGGTTTAAATAGACAGTAAAACACATTAAAAATAAAATAAAATGAAAGTACAACATTCAAGTTAAAATAATAAATGTGGTGAAAAATAAAAAGTTGTTACATCATCTTGGAAAAGCCTAAAGTTTTAACTAAAAGCTGACGCAAATAAATAGGTTTTCAGTCTTGTTTTAAATGAGGTCACTGATTGAGAGGATCTTAAGCAAAGATCCTTAATTACTTTGCGTGTTGCAAAGACGTCATAGTGGGATATCGATCTCTGTCAGATCGGCAACCCACACAAGCAGTGCATTTCGAATGTTATAGCAGGTCTGCTTAAAGGGGGATTTAGCCCCCCTCCCCCTTGTGAAGACAGAACGCGGAAATGATGGAACGTTTGCGCCTCTCGCTCCGCTTTAACCCTCTCTGTCTTAAGTCCTGAGGTAGGGAGTTCCATAGGGCATAGTGACTAAAGGCACCATGAGTGGAACTAGTTTGAGAAGTTTGGCCTATAACTTTCACAGACAGAAGGATCAAGATTAAATTTTTTTCAGTAGTGGTGTGACAATAGCATGCTTTAGACAGTTAGGGAAGATTCCAGACTGTAGTGAGGTATTAACAACACCAAGGATGTCTGTAGCCAGACAGCTGAAAACCCTTTTAAAAGGTGTAGTTGGTACTGGATCAAGACCACATATAGCTGAACTAAGTTGTAGTACAATTTCTTCCAGCTCACTCTGGAATACAGGAGTACAACTGTGCAGAGTGCTAGTGGGCCTAAATTCATTGAGGGATCACTAACAGCAACAATGGTAGATGTTATCCCTAATAGTTGTGATTTTTGCAAATTCATTACACTTCTCATGAGAGCGGAGTTCAGAAGGTATCATTCGGGGGGGTTGCCTATCAATGGTATTAAATAAGATTTTTGAGTTGAGTTCTGATGTTCCGCAATAATCTGAGAGAAGTGCTGCTGTTGGGACATTTTCATTTCTTTATCATATTGACACAACTGATCCTTAAAATGAACAAAGTCGGCCTGCTGATCCTTAAAATGAATGAAGTTTTACGCCATTTGCGCTCAGCTTTGTGGCAAGTTCTTTTTAAAGTTTTAACCCTCTCAGCATTCCTCCAGGGTGTTTTGCGTTTGCTACAAGTAGATCTGGTTCTCATCGGTGCAATGTTATCCATCATTGTTGTTACAGAGGTATTGAAATACTCAACTAACTTGCTGCAGCAAGGGATGGGTGAATTCAAGTCGGAGAGAGAATTAAAGGGATAGTTCGGGTTTTAAGACACCAAGTTATATGGGTTCCCTGTCAGCAACGTTGTGCATCAGCACTGACTTACCCCCCGACAGCGTCCTGTGAGCCGAGATCCAGCCGGTTTTTGATCGTTTTTGATGCCGGACTATTTTCTTCAGCAGGTTTCTGGGGTCACGAAAGTAAAGTGTTTTTCTTCTCAAAACCATATGCGTTCAACAGAGTGATATATTTGCACCACAAAAATGTTGTCCAGCTGTCAGTAGCGCGCAGTGATAGGAATCGCGAAAAATAAGTAAGTGATAACGAGGTTTGAATTTTTCCTGGATAACGTTTTTGTGGTGCAAATATATCACTCTTTTGAATGCATATGGTTTTGAGAAGAAAAACACTTTACTTTCGTGACCCCAGAAACTTGCCGGACTACTTTCTTCAGCATCAAAAACCGGCTGGATCTCGGCTCACAGGACGCTGTTGCGGGGTAAGTCAGTGCTGATGCACAACGTTGCTGACGGGGAACCCATATAACTTCGTGTCTTAAAACCCGAACTATCCCTTTAATAGGAAAGTCAGGATATGAATTTGAATTGAAATGAAAGGCAGGGCTCAGGTCAGAGAGTGGCCTAGAGTTGGTGTAAGCAGTGCTAAACTTATCAGCTGTATTTTCCCAAATGTTGCGTCTCATGACTAGTTTTGAACCTGGAGTAGTCTTGGTCATCCAGGCAACAATAAAAAAAGATACAAAAGATACAGTGGTGATCTGAGATACCAACATCTAGGGTACCTACAATGGTAATGTCAAGACCTTTAGAGATAACAAGATCGAGGGTGTGACCATGATTGTGAGTAGGCACAGAAATGTGTTGGGTAAACTCAAACATTGACAATAAGTCAGTAAACTGACTAGCATAACAGTCAGTTGTAATATCAACATGAATATTAAAATCACCCAATATAAAAATAAAATCATACTAATCAAACAAAATACTACAATACAAAAACTCACCAAAGTCAGAAATGAAGCCTGTTAAGCTGTGGTGGGTGGTAAACAGTGATCATTAGAGTACTCAAGGGTAGAGTAAGCACCGAGAGAGACATTCTTAAATGATAACATATTAGAGAAGATAGCCGCAACACCACCACCTTTCTTGCTAGCTCTTGAACAGTGAGAAAAAGAGAAATCAGGTAGCGATACTTCAATAAAGTTCCTTACTGCCTGTAGCATCAAGCCTGGTTTCAGTAATGAGATCATTAACTAAAAAAGTTCTATTTGAAAGAGATATAACATTAAAGTGCCATCTGAAGGGTGGGGTATAAAATTGGAGTTGTTCAGTTCAGTAGGCCTAGTTAGAGCTGAAGATCTTTGCCCGAACCCGACGGGTTTGCTCTTAATTTTTGTCACTTCACCCAGGCTTGGGCCAGGCTCGGGCCAGGCTCGGGCCAGGCTCGGGCCAGGCTCGGGCTTCTGCTCCGGCTTGCGCGGTAAATCAGGGGTCAAGTGATGCGTATTGAGTGCGAGAAAGATTTGAAAATGGATACTGAGGTGGTGAAACGTAGGCTGGCCTCAGGCGATTACATAGATATGTGCGTGCGCAGATTTCAATAATGTCGGGCTGTAAACGGGTTCAGGCTTTTAAAAAGCTGTCAATCAAAATGTCGGTTCGGGCTCAGGCTGAACACTGTCAGGCTCGGGCCTTGTCGGGTCTAACTTTTAAGGCCCGATTACAGCTCTAGGCCTAGTGTCCGAATGAAGGGAGCTACAGTAGGCTTTGTCATCCCATGGCCATGAGAGACAGAGCATGCAGAAGCAGAAGCAGGACCCACAGAGCTAGACATGGGATTCCCATTGGGATTCGGAATTGTCTTAAGGAAAGTAATGGATCACTAGGATGCATGGGCCAGAAAACCAGGCAAAGGGAGGAGATACTGTATAAAGTGTGTTACAATTACCATAAGTCATGATGGTTAGTTCTTTCTATGTTCATAATTCTTTGTATGCCATGCTTCAAAACAATTCTTGTCGTGAGTTATGTGCAAGTAGACCTGGCATTGAGGGGCATCACATTTTGTGACAACCTTGAGTGCTTGCTTGCTTGTGTCATAGCAGACTCTACAATTTCTCTTTGTATCAGAGACACAAGGAATGTGATCAGTGACAAATTCCCCAGGGTTTTGTACAGGTTCATAAACTGGGGGATCTCCATACTCCTCAAGGCCAGCCAGCTGCCGGACAAGCTCCTCTCTGAATTCGGTCACAGAATACTTTTGTGGTCGCTTGAGCGCAGCTGCATCAGGGTATGCAGCCCGGTGAATCTGGAACAATATGAAGCTGTTTACGACTGCAATATCCATCATATGGAAGAACAGAGTCTTCCACCATCGCATGCACTTTCTCAAGGCTGTGCTCTGCCCAATAAGCTGGTCAGACCGGTCAACCCCATTCATGTAAAAATTGTAGTCATGTATAGCCTTGGGTTGTTTCACTCTAGTACAACGCCACTTGTGCTCAAATTTTTCTCTCCTTTGCACATGCAGGAACTCATTTGCTGAGTGGATAGATGACAGAAGGGTCACAGGTCTATTGTCCTTCCATTGCAATGCCAAGCAACAGTTATCTCGGACCCACCTCATAGCTCCCCTATCTTTCCCTTTCACCCACTCCTTCCCTTTCTTTACGGACTCAGGGAAACCTCTTCTGTTTTCAGCTGTAGTCCCACAAGAAGGCATCTGGAGCTGAAACAAGTCATTGACTAGTTTTGGTGATGTGTAAAAGTTGTCAAAGTACACATGATAGCCCTGGTGCGCAAGAGACCTAGTGAGTCTCATCACTACATCATACCCCAAACCATTCTCACTAGGTGCATCATTAAGTTTTCGGCCAGTGTAAACATCAAAGTCATAAGTATAGCCATTCAAACTGTCAGCTAACACCCAGAGCTTAATTCCCCACTTTGTGGGTTTGTTCTTGATATACTGTTGAATGCCAGACCTATGTTTTGATTTCACCATTCTTTCATCCACAGCAACATGCTGGAACGGTTGGTAAAGTGCTTTACACGTCACCTTGAAAGTCTCTAACAGGCCAGTGACTTTACGCAGTTTGTCACGCTCATCTTCAGCACCAGGATCTACAACATGGAGCATTGCCATCAATGCTTTGAACCGGTCTCTTGACATGATGCTGCGTGCCCACATGCCATGGTACAGGGTTTTGGTGCTCCAGTATCTGTAAAAAGAACGAACTGGGACAAGGCCACAAAACATTACAAGGGCCATCAGTCGTAACAATTCATCTGGACTGGTTTCTTTCCATGTACCATCTTTGCCACCATAATAGGGCTTTCTGAGGATTTGTTCCCAGGCATAAGCATTTGTGTAGGTGCAGATTTGTAGCAGGAGGGCATCTGTAAAAAAAAGCTTAAAAAAATCTATGGCTTTGGTCATGGCACTTCGTGTTACTTGTGCATCTAGGTGAACACCAGGCTGGCGTACAGGACGGAAAGATGGCAACTGGTTGGGCATGTCTGAATCATCATAGCTATATGTCTGGACAACAGGTTGATTCACCCGATGTGAGGCTCTCCCTCTCCCCCTCCCTCGTCCTCTCCCTGCGCACGGTCGCTCTGGCATTCCTTCTGGTGCCTCCCTTTCAGGTTCAGGCTCAGGGTCATCCTCCTCTGAGTCGGCGGCAGGACCAGGAGAATGTTGAGTTCTAAAAGTTGAGATAAAAAAAACAAATACAAGTTGTTCACAACCTAGGTCAAGGCTAATTTCAGTCAGAAAAGGTTGTAGCAGAAAAGTTGCTACTGACTACAGTACATGTCATTATTTTAGTGCTGACTGTCATTATTTTCTTTCTAGTTGAGATAAAAAAGCAAGTTGTTCACAACCTAGGTCAAAGCTAATTTCAGTCAGAAAAAGTTGTAGCAGAAAGGCTGCTTACTTACTAAATGTCATTAAGCTACTTCCTGTCTAGAAGTTGAGAAAAAAACCTAGGTCAAGGCTACTTTCAGTCAGATAAGGTCGCTACTTAGGCATGCCATTACTTTCTTACAGGGGCGTAGCCAGAAGGGCGGCTCCGGGTGGCACAGGCCACCCTTGAGATTCGGTTGGCCACCCCAGGTGCCACCCCAAAATCCTAGTCTATGATTTGCCATTAACAATCGAAGGTGACACCTTTCTTGATGCACTTGCAGCGCGGTAGTTTGAAATGTAAGTAATCTAGCAAACACGCTTGCCGTTATAGGCTTATTCTTTTTAGCATGAATTTACAGTAGGCCTACAGACTACTGCTTGTGCTAACACGCAAACATATCTATGACCATGGAATCATGTCATGTATAGGCAAAGTTTTGTATCTGCCTATTCTACCTACTCAGCTGACATTTGCTAAGTGTTGTATTGTAAATAGCCTACTGTCCTAAGCTTAGGCCAGTGTTTCTTAACTGGTGGGTCGGATCCAAAAGTGGGTTGTGTGTAAGGATCCCAATTCTCAGGCTGATGACATTTCTTTCAATCATAATGTGGACTCTTGATTAGCTATGAAAAATGTCACTAGGGCCTACTACAGCAACTTTGAGTAACCTTTTACCTTTTCACATGAGAAACTAACTTGGAAGCAAGAAATGCAAATACAATGTATTTGTCTTAACTGATACCCACTGAGGAACACAATAGTCTCTGTCCCACAGACAATGTAAATGCAGTGTATGTTGTGATGTCGTATTTGATTAGCACTGAAGGAAACAATGAACTCAGTCTCAACCATAGCATCCCCCATGTGATCTCTAAAGGAATAACCCTTAACCTGTCGACCTCCAAACATGTGACTACTCTCAAATGTCCTTAACCTGTAACAAACTGGGTAACCTATAAAAGGGAAATCAACACATCATTCTTGGAGTTATTCTGTTGTCAGATGCTCCCACACCGTAGGTGTGTTAGTCTTCAAACCTCTGAGCTGGTAATGTAGCCTATTTTCATTCTCTGACTGTTTTGCACGATAGCCTAAGTAATTCCTTTAACCTGTTGAAGCAACTTTCTTGCTGCAATTTGATATCCTTTGGGTGACGGTGAGCCACAAGGAACGGCTAGGATTAGTTCTCGTGGCCGTACAGGCTAATCAAGTGGAGGTGGCATGCTGCTATTAAGAGAACTGACCATTGTATTATACTGTGATGGATCGCTGATTTTATTAGTAGTCTGGGATTAGGCATCTAGAACCTTAGCACACCCTGAACCCTCTGTAGCTTTGGTAAGATGTTTATTTCCAAAGTTACGTGGTTAGAAGATTCCTGTATGCTGCATTGCCATGCCCGCGACCCTTTCCTTGTGGATTTTTCTCATTGGAATACAGCTATAACGAACGCGAAAGCTGAGATTGCGTTGCACATCAGTGTTGGAACGACTACTCAACAGAGATAAACATTGTTTTTCGTGTCTGGGAGATCTCGTTATCGTTTTGGACTGTCGGATTCTTATGCTTATTGTTTGGACTTATGGACACTGAACATTGGGGGGGTGTTTGTTTGTGCTGTAGCCTATGAAGCTTTGTGTTAATAAGTAGCCTAAGTGTCGGGCCTTCACCTCAGCGCGTAAGTTGCGCGCTAGGTGGCCACAAACTCATTGCTTAATTTGTGACACAATACAGTGTGTATTCATAATTCATTTTCATAATTCATTTGTTTGTAAACAGGCATTCTGGCCGTTTCTCTTAAGTCAACCGAGGCCTTCAATGCGGTTATATGTGTGTCGTGACAGTGTATAGGCCTACTCTTGATTATAACAAGAGGAAAATTGCTACACATTTAATTTTAAAAGCATATAATATAGGATGAACAAAGTGTATGGACTTGCTATATTAAATCCAGGTAACCAGCTAATTAGGCTATGTGCCACCTCCGATTTCGCAAGTGATGTAGCCTACATTTAAAAATCGACAGCCCAGCTTCATTCTTGAAACATTCTTAAAACACAATGTGAAAGAGCTCCGATGCGCACTGATAGTTATGGGGCCGTAACTCAGGAGGATATAATTGAGCCTAAGAAATCAACAACATCTGTACTTTGCAGTGGGGTTTTTTTCGGGATGGGGTCCAACATTGCGGGGGTCCAGACCCCCCCGACCCCCCGGTTCCTACTCGCATGCCCATGAGGGAATACGTTTTAGCACAGCATAACCCAGTGATAGACAATGTAGATAATTAACTTTAACATGTTTGTTTATTTGTATCTGCATTTTATTCAAATTTAAAGAAATTTTATGTGAGTTTGGTCTTTGTCCTCCAATTTATCAGTAGGCCTATGGTGTTTGGTGCATGGTTTTACTCATGCATTTGTGCGCTTTTCTGTCTCTGTTTACCTAGATGCCACCCTTGAATTAAATCAGTGCCCCACTACGGCCACCCTTGTTTGCCCTTATTTTCTTATAGGGAGCAAAAACACACATTTCTGGAACTAAACAGAAGGAGTAAGACTGATATTTATGTAGCCTATAATGTATTCCTTCAATCCTATTCAAAGTTCATGAGTCTTCATCCAGTCATGCCCATAGAATATGCAAAAAACGCTACAATGTTGGAAAAGGGCGAATTTACCTGCGAGTGAGATATGCGCGATCAAAAACAAACAAACACGAGACGCGATTTCTTTTAGTTGTGACAGACAAAAAACACACAGAAGGCACAGTCTACTCAGAGTGTTATCCCTCGACAATATGTGTCATGGAGCTGTAAGTAGCCTAGTCTAAAATACAATCTTGAGCTTCAAGAACTGTTTACTCACTCAGCATTGTTGTCATCGTCGGAGTCAGAGTCACGAAAGTCCTCATCTAGTTCACGGTCCAACTCGTACTCTTCTCCACTAGATAAGCCCCCTATTTCACTGTCTTCACCGCTATTGTAATCATTAATTGTATTAATGTGTTGACAACACATTTCTGCCACCTCGGCTTGCGGATGTCCGCCATGTTCTTTTTCATCTTCTTCTTCTGTTTTAATGGCGGTGAGCAAACAGCTTTCAGGTGCATTACTGCCGTCCGACATGTTCATTCATTGTAGGCTACAGCTGCGAATGAACCGGACCAAAGCCATATCAATGGCTTTGGGCCGAACGCGGAAGTTTAGTAGGCGGGGCGCCGAGGTACGCCCCATTCCAGAGTCCGTCCGTCCATTCTGTCGAGTTGAGCTGCCTCACCGGCAGATGATCTAGCACCAAAGATCCTTCATTACTGACCCTCTCTGCTAGCACTAACCCGATCACAAGATTAATGATATTTCAAATTGAACACCTATTCGATTATTCAAGAATCTAAAGAAAAATATCTGGAACATTGGCAAAGGGATACAAAAAAACAAAGCAAATTAGAATATAGGATAGGCCTACCGCTCCATAAAATCTGATCTTTACCGTTATGATATAGCGAGATATAAAGCAGAGACAGATCCTGACCAAATACAGACTCAGTGGCCACAGTCTAGCCATAAGAGGCAGACTGAGAAAATTCTGGTTGCCAAGAGAGCAAAGAATATGTGGTCACTGCATAACAGGTGAGGTTGAGACTTCTTCTTCACTGCGAGAAATATAGGCTACATCCATAAGAATGTCATACTCTGACAGGGTTACAAGCCTAATCCCAGAGTTCCTAAATTTAGAAGAACAAGAAATAACGGCAATCTTTGGTTAGCAGGGACAGACAGCCGCAGGTCTTGGTGTCAAATAGGCCCTACAGTACGTCACCGAATGCCATAGGGCAAGGGACAGGTTTATACTTAACGGCACCTATTTGTAAAATAACACACACACACACACACACACACACACACACACACACGAACACACACGCACACACACGCACACACACGGACACACGCACGCACACGTTTGTTTATTTTGGATGCATATGTAGCCTGCCTACTGTATTCCAAGTATTCTTTATGTTAGTCTAAATGTTAAATGTTCTGCTTTAGCAATGCAATCATATTGTCATGCTTATAAAGCACACTTCAACTTGAACTTGAGAGAGAGAGAGACTAGTCGGTTGTGGATACAGTATAGAATGTGTAATATATAGTTGGAATGTATAAATTAGTTGGAGAATGAGACTAGTAGTGACAGTTGGCCATTGAAAACTGTTAGCCTAGTTATAGGAATACAATGTAGAGTAGTAGGAGAGTATGGAGATACCCACAGAACAGTCTACAATTATTGTCCATAATATATGCTGGTCACTTTTTTCAGTAGCCTTAGCTGATTTGATTTAATTGCATTGAGCTCACTAACTGAAAAACACATCATGCCAATCTCTAGGTATGGTGAGGGGTATGTGATGATGTGGGGCTATTTTAATTCCAAAGGCCATGGAGACTTTATCAGGATGCATATCCTGGATCCAGGAAAGGAATGCCTTTTAAAAAATGAAAACGTTTAAAGAAAAAATCTTCCGGCCTCTATGGGAATTTAACATAGGGGTGGAATACATCTATCTATCTATCTATCTGTCTGTCTGTCTGTCAATTACAATATAGAGTGCAGATGATTTGTAACAAAACAAAGCAGTTTGGGATAGGAACTGCAACAACTCCACCTGTAACAGTGAGCCTCTGCTAAGATTCATACCAGAAAGCATTTCAAGCAGGTAGGACTCAGCGTCTTCAAAAAAGGCGTGATAGACCTATGAACCTGCACCACCACCTGCAACAGCATCAAGTATGCATCTAGCATAGACTTGAATTTCCCCTTGGGGATCAACAAAGTATCTATCTATCTATCTATCTAGCAAGACTCGTTCATCAGCAAATGCCAGCTCAGATATAAGTACTTCTTCTGCCAGAAGCAGGCAAAAGATTGTCTTCATGAGCTCATCGTTCAAATTGAAATGTGAATGTTCAATGTAGTAAAACGAGATATGATGACGAGGGTAAAGAATTTGAAAAGCAAGAACCTAATGTTGGCATAGTTGCATCAGATATTGAGCTTGTCAGCTATAAACACTGCAGCGAAACACGGAAGTAACACAGCGCCACCATTACTGCGTGTCTGGCTGCTAAGAAAGTAGCCCATTGGTTCCATAGGCTGTTGCCAGTGTTGGGGAGTAACTCATTACATGTAATTGTGTTACGTAATTTAATACAAAATAAATGTAACAGTAATATATTACAGTTACTGGAGAAAAATATGTAATTCAATTACAGGTACTTTGGGGAAAGTACAGAACAGAGCCATACCGCCAAATACAAATAAAGTCGATTCTAAAGATATTTCTGTCTTGTGTATTTTTTACTGAAGTGGTCCTGACAGTACTTTGGTTATGGTCATTGAAACAAAATTAAAATAAACTGTTTTCTTGTGTTCATAGACCTACTTCATTGCCCTAAACATGTTTTTTTTTTTTAAAAAAAAAACATATTGCATGGTTTGGCCTCTATTTTTCTGTCTTTTATCTCATTGTTACAACTTACCCCAGTATGTGTTACAACCCACCCCGTGCTGGGGTCGGTTGTAACAAAGGGTCACCTTGTATTTTACATCAAATTACAAGGTCTGTAATTTTCTTGCAGAAACATTTGTGTTGGTTCTATCTGAAGTACAGATGTGGGTATTTTATAAATTTTTTTTACAGGATTGTAGCTAATAAAAAATGAGTGAGTTACAGGTGCTTGAAAAAAGGTGTTACAATCATACCCGGTCTCCCCCATTGCAAATTCATTTTAGAAAAGGATATTCTGGATTCATCTGTAGCCTATCATAATACGTTTTTTTTCTCAGTCGCTTTGGTAGATTTCTCAGAGCGGACTTGACATTCTCAAAACTAGCTGTTCAATCTTCAAATGATTGTGTCACTTGTGTCCATGCAAATTGTTACGTACAATTCTCTGCTGAATAGTCTCACCCATAACATAGTCTCTCTAGTAGTTTACATCGGAACATCCCTCCAGAGTAGGCCTACACTGTTATGCTGACAACATGCCATTTGACTGTCTTATCAACAATGACACGAGGCCTTGTCATTCTGATGCACAGTGACTGACATGTTCATTGGCTTTGAGAGATGAACTAGGATTTCTTATTGTGGCCTATTGCTATAGCATAATAATGTATACAACTTGATGCACTATAATAGCCTATAGAGCGTGCTAAATGCAGTTTCTAACCGGGCGTACTTATTTATTTACAGAGTGTGGTTTGTGTTTTCATGCGTATTGTTATTATTCTGTTGAATTCTATGTTGCCAATCTTTAAGGTAGACTTTGTTTTAGGCCTCCTAGCCTACTATTTATTATTTGTTGTCATTGGTGTCGCCTAATGATATGATGATCACATTTGACAGCGAGTGGAGCCACGGTATACAACATAGGCCTAAAAAAGATTAAACAGATAAAGGAAGATAGAAAGAAAAACACGAACACATTGCACTTATAGCCTATAAAAAGCCCTGTTCTACAGTGATGCCTTTGGTATTGCACTAGGGCTAGGCCTATAGATTTGCCAACAGCTGAAGCTGTTGTTCTGTGAGACGTGCAAAGCTATCAGACTTCTCAATAATGCCTCAAAGGTGCTGACCACTGCATTGCATAACATGTAATTTGCACTAAACTAAAGCAATGTCTGAAGAATATCAAAACCGCAAATTGCGCAACTTTCTTTTTCTATCAGGCACTTATGTAGACAGCTTCGCATCTGGGGCTGATGGAGACACAGGCGCCTCGCTAGCAGATCGCAGCTAGCAGTGTGAATGGAAACATGCGGTGGTTAATGTTTACTACGCTGACTACAAGGCACCTGTGGCCGAATCTTTTCACGAAATCGGTCAACAGCACACCACTGCAGCGCATACTCTCTGCTAAAATGGTAAGTGTGCTTCATCACAGACGATCTCTTGCAGGGCTAAATTCAGTTTGCTAACTTAACAACCCCCTGCAGCCATGACTGAATATCTAAACGAGAGGCTGTAGTGTCGTCAGGTTATCCGCCAGTCTGACGACCTATCCAAATAGCCTACACGGATCGAGTGTCAGCTGGCAGCCCTGTCGTTTTACGCATACGTGTGACGTCCACTGTTGCGATTAGTTACCAAAAACACTCGTCTTTAAAATGAGAACTTTAAACACTTAGGCTTGGCAGACTGCTATAGTGCCACATTACATTTGGACGACTAAAGAACACTAACACTGCCTCTCTCTTTCTGTCCTTCATACGCTTGTCTGTGTAGTTGCGTGAATTGACAGAACGCTCGTCTGAAATCGTGTAAACTAAAGTGAAGTGGTGGTGCTTTTGCTTTATTGTAGTGCCATCTAGTGGAATTGTCCGGAACTGGCATGCTCCTATTGTGTCTGTTATACATCTACATGTATCTGTCTGTGTAGGCTATTCAATGTTTGTTTGTTTGTGTATGTGGGTTATATTTGTCTTCCTCTTTATCTTTGTGTGTGTGTGTGTGTGTGTGTGTGTGTGAGACCATGGACGCCCACTGGCTGAGCCCAGCTGAGCGAGAGCAGCATCTGCTGGAGCTAAAGGCCACAGGTTGGGTGGAGATGGAGGAGAGAGACGCCATCTACAAGGAGCTCACCTTCAAGACCTTTAACCAGGTTAGGCACACACACACACACACACACACACACACACACAGAGCATGCTCATCTTCAAGACCGTAGACACACACACACGCACACACACAGTGTGCTCATCTTCAAGACCTTTAACCAGGTTAGACAGACAGACAGACAGACAGACAGACAGACAGACAGACAGACAGACAGACAGACAGACAGACATATAGTGCAGTCAACTTCAAAAACTTTAACCATGTCGCACACACGCATGCAGACACACATGTAGACATGCGCCCACATAGTACGCTCACCTTACAAGGTCACCTTACACACACTCACACTGATGCACACAAACATGCCTGACCTTTAATCCTACAACACACACACACACACACACACACATTCATAATCAGCACACACATAATCCTCACCAGGTTAGGTCAGCAGCATCATAGACCAGACTGAAACTTTACCCTCGCAGTGTACCAAACTCAGAGGTACCCACCGCTCACCTTCTTTGCCAACGCAGCGTACCAAACTGAAACTCGTAGTCATAACCACAACAACCACCACACACACCTGATATACCGTCACAAACTACCAAACTCATATAACCAGAAATGTCAAAATAATGTGTTGAGGCACAACTGGACTTTGGAGTCATATGCAACCCTGCTACACACAAATGCAGACAAGACACAGTTAAGGAGAAGTTTCTGAGTAGGTTCTTTTCCAGTGATGTGACCCTGGGAAACAAGCTGAGAGTCTGTAAGGATCTACAGCTCACAGGTGAAATTTTGTTTCTGGCCGCACGATGGCGCTGTTGCTCCATGCTTAGGCAGCAGGACACCCATGCAACATCTGTGGAGCTCTGTCTCAGAGCTGGTAAGAATGCAGGATGCCAATTCAACACTGCAAAATCCTCTCAGAAATAACCTCCTGCCCAAGCAGAATAACGGAAACACTCCGATTCGTTAAATCCAGAGTGTGAGTGTGTGTTTGTTTTCTTTGTCGCTCCATTACGCATTGGTATCACCTGTATAGGTTGTTCACAGAGAGGGTCTGACCCTCAGAGAGCAGCCGTGCAGATAACAATGTGGAGGAGAGACTCCCTTTATCAGGAAGAGCCCTTGAGCTAACCCTTAACCTCCTGTGTCCAAACACTCCAAGTTATCTAGTCTCCGTCTGCCACTCTGTCATTGATGTATATGACCGTTAAAATCAGACACTCGCTTCTTACTGAAACAGGCCAGGCTTTTTACAGTGTTGCTGACAATACAATCAAAACATTTTAAACATTGTTTAATGAAAATGATTCGTATGAGTCTATCAAGGCCTGTAATTCCTACATCTGCCAATAGTAAGCAATAAAACATTCACACGCACGCCTATATTTGATGAGAAGGATTCTTATAAGATTATCGAGGCCTGTAATTTCTACATCTGCCAATAGTAAGCAATAAAACATTTACACAGTCCTACGTTTGAAGAAAAGGATTATTTTAAGATTATCGAGGCCTGTAGGCCTATTCCTATATCTGCCAACAATAGTAAGCCATACTGAGCTGAGTCAGAAGTGCCCGTCAGCCAATCATTTGATCTGATTTGACTGATGTGTTCTAACTTGGAGAAACTCAGGTCTGTGTTGACACTTGTGTGGAATGCTTTGGAAATGTTTTAGTTTTTGCTAAAGAACAGTGATCACCCAGACCATATATTACTCTGGCCCCGGTCCGGCCCAGTCACGGCACCGACCCGGCCCTGATTTGGCTGTGATCTGGTGGGAATATGGGGCCAGAGTGCTCTGCGAGAAATGAAATGGTGCCATTTTGTGTGAAAAGTTTGACGTCAAAAACTGAGGGGCTGTCTTCAAAGCACATCCCGTGTCTCCAGAATTGGATGCACATCTATCGTGTAAAAAGCTACAAATTGCTGATTTCACAGTATCAAAAACACCAATATTTACTACCGCCCAAAATCACTTCCAAGGGAGAAATACACACATCATCAACTAAAGAATACTCCCTCCTCGAGTCTCGTCTTGGAGAGCATGGAAACAGATTAACTGTGGTTTGGTGGCGCCAAGCAACAGAAGACTGGATGACAGTATATTATGGTCTGTCTGGTTCAGTCTAGTTGACATTCACACATATTTTGCTGCTCATGATATTGATCTTGTGTTGAACAGCGCAGCTAAGCTCCCTTTAATTGTGGGTATATCCCTGCGAACAGCACAATAGTGTCATTAATAATATTATTAAAATTGGTGTGAGTAATATTATGAGTATGTTACATACAGTGGCCTAATACGTATGCAAGAAAGCACGCTAAAGGTACTTGAACATGCATTTTTGTAGAATATAATAGAAAGGTAATGAAGAAAATAAATGTATAAAATGTATTGATATGTAACCTAATTTTCTGAAGCATGTTTTCTCTGGAGGAATGAATGTATGCCGTACACGCTTATCAATCAGTCAGCAAATTATACTTACAACAATAACAAAAATGTTCTCCCTACTGCTAAATATCAAAGTGTACCCGCTTACTCTTGAATGGCCCATGAACCAAACAGAATTGAAATGATTATATGTTGCCACATTAAATTGTTATTAACAATAATACATTATCAGGGAACTTATCAGTACACTTATCCGTTGAGTTTACCTTGAATAGAAAAGATGACAAAAAAAAACAAAAACAAGGCTCTCCCACAGCACGGTTAGAAGCCTTTATTCAACACCAACTACATGCAAATACACTGCCCGGCCAAAACAAAGGTCAGCACCTGGATTTAACTAAGCAAACAGGTTAGAGCCTTCCTACGGGGGCAGTGCTATGATCTGGGGTTGCTGCAGTTGGCCATGCTGGTTCAGCAACGTTATGTGCCCAAAGAATGAGGTCAGATCTACATATACTGAATGACCAGGTTATTCCATCAATGGATTTCTTTCTTCCCTGATGGCACGGGCATATTCCAAGACGACAGTGCCAAGATTTTTTTAACAGGCTTAAATTGTGAAAGAGTGGTTCAGGGAGCATGAGACATCATTTTCACTCATGGATTGGCCACCACCGAGCCCAGACCTGAACCCCACTGAGAAGCTTTGGGATGTGCTGGAGAAGACTGCACAGTGGTCCGAATCTCCAGTCATCAATACAAGAGCTCGGCGAAAATGGAAATAAATGTTGTGACATTGCAGAAGCTTGTTGAAGCGATGCCACAGCGAGTGTGTGTCGTAATCAAAACTAAAAGTGGTCCAATGAAATATTAGAGTGTGTGATTATTTTTTGGCCAGGCAGTGTAGGCTACATGCCAATCATGAGTTGTTTCACAGTCTACCTCCATCATTTGTTTGCACTTCAAGGTGATAACTTTAAAAAGTGATTGACAGGGAAGGAAATGTGTCATCTGTCTCAGGTCCTCATTCTCTAGTTTTTTTGTGATGCATTCTTGTTTGTAATGCAATGTTTATTGATTTTTCAACTTGGGGAAGAATACAAAGCATTAGCCAATAATGGTTGAATTAGCCCCTCTAGGTTTTTACCTACAAATGGATATTTCAGATCAGGATAAGCGTGGTATTTAGTTTAGTACATTTAACCATTTCTTTACACTAATGTGTAGCATGGCTAGCAGCATTGATAAATGGGAAAAGCCTTTGTGGTTTTACCTGTTTGCATCGCGGTGTAATAAATAGGCTGGGTCAGTATTGTGCTGTCAAACTGTGTAGCACTCAGATCGGAAGTGTGTGTGTGTGTGTGTGTGTGTGTGTGTGCCAGCACCAGCCGTTGAAATCCAGGAGACAAACCGCTGAATGAGGAAAACTCCTAACGCCCACCTTTTTGATCAAACACACCCTAACGTGGCGCCAACCTGTCCCAGGACTCCGGCATGTTGATGTGGATGTTATGAAATTGCCAAACCAATGTGAGCTAGTAATCAACATAGCTTTATGCCCTTTGTTGCCCGGTCCAACCCAGTGTGTGTGTGTGTGTGTGTGTGTGTGTGTGTGTGTGTGTGTGTGTGTGTGTGTGTGTGTGTGTGTGTGTGTGTGTGTGTGTGTGTGTGTGTGTGTGTGTGTGTGTGTGTGTGTGTGTGTGTGTGTGTGTGTGTGTGTGTGTGTGTGTGTGTGTGTGTGAGTGAGTGTGTGTGTCCAGAAGTCCAGAACTGGACATGCTCCTCATGGGCTTTAGGCACATTGTGTGTCTCTGTGTGCGTTTTAATTCATTCAATCACCACTGATACACTCTTCTGTCTAAAACAGCAGATTCTAAACATTTGTATTTTTCCCAAAATATGTGTTAAGATGCCAAAAGTAAAATATTTATTTTTCACAACCGAAGGGACTCTTTTATTATGGACTACTGTAGGAGTATAGTGAATATCAGACCATGTTAAATATTTCATTTAATTCTTGCTGTAAGACGGTATGTATATTGTTTAGATAATTATGAAAACATATTTGTTTACATTTCATTTAATTGGAGATCTGTGTGATTGCAAAGGAGAGTACCTTTGGGCTAGACGTAAGCTGGATGCATTATGGGATGTTTGGGGTGGAGGCATGTGTGTGTGTGCGACTGTGCGTGTCTATGAGGCTTCCAGTAGGTAGGAGTAGGGGGGCCTCTACGCTTTATTTTTGTGGTCCACAGGGTCCACTGCAGAGTGTGTATGTGTGTGTGCGTTTGTGTGTGTGTGTGTGTCAGGGGATTGGTTCAGGAAGGATCAGCAGCGACATAGGCTGCTCTGTTACGGACCAGAAACACACAGATTTGTGTTTGTGTGTGTGTATGCTGATGGGATACAGGTGCAAAGCTTTCTACCTACCCTGTGTGTGTGTGTGTGCGCGCGCGCATGCTTGTGTGTGTGTGTCTGCATACCCATATATGCAATCCTGTGTATTTGTGTATGTGTGTGTGTGTATGCGCACATGTATGTGTGTGTGTGTGTGTGTGTGTGTGTGTGTGTGTAGCTATGAGGGTCCCTTGAGTTTTTCTCCAGACTTCAGAATCTCGCTTGTGGAAGATTGGAGGTGAAAACCACTGGTCCCTATCGAGAGAGTTCAGCAGTTACACTCGTACATGCACACACACACACACAGAGACAGTAGTTAGACACACACACACGCACACACACACGCACACACACACATACATAGAGACAGCAGTTAGATGCACATGCACGCAGGCACACACACAGACGGAGAGAGCAGACAACGAGATAATGCTCATAGTAGTGACAGCATCCAGATGAATGATGTTTCATATAAAACACACACACACACTCACACTCTCCCACTCCCACATGTCCTTCTGAGGGCTGTTAGCAGACTTGTTCCTCTCTACCGACTGGCTAATGTGTATGTTGAGACTCAAAGGGTAATGCAGATGCTCTAATCTCGTGTGTATGTGTGTGTGTGTGAGAGAGAGTGAAAGTGTGTGTGTGTGGCAGAGAGAGTGAGAGAGACTCTGACGTGCAACCTCTTTACACCTCTTTTGTGTGTGTGTGTTTCTGTGTCTGTGTTCTTTGACGACCCCTTCCACAGGCACACGTGTGGGCACACACACACACACACACACACACACACACACACACACACTCACTCTCTCTCTCTCTCTCTCTCTCTCTCTCTCTCTCTCTGTGCCCCCACTCCTCCCCCGCTGTCGGGCCCCATTAGTGTGATGGGGAGCAGAGGCCTGTTTGGCAGGCTGGGGGCTTTCGATCAGAATGATTTCTTTCACAAACAATCAAATTGGTTAAAATGTTTCATGTGCCACAGAAACCACTAACTATCCCATCATTCCAGACCAGCCCTCTCCTCTCCCCCTCTCCTCTCTTCTCTTCTCTTCTCTTCCCTTTTTCTTCTCCTCTTCTCTTCTCTGCTCCACTCTACCCCTCTTCTCCCTCTGTCTGTTTCATGCTTTGTCTTTGTGTGTCATTGGAAGATGAGGCGGGTTGGGGATGTTGTGTGTGTTTTTTTTTTTTTGGGGGGGGGGGGTCACATTTTTCCAATTTCATATCTCAAACCCCACCACCCACCCCATCCAGCCCTGAGTTTGGGGTTTGGCTGCATTCTCTTGTGCTCCCCCCACCCCATACACACACACACACACACATTCACACACACACACACACACACACACACACATACACATACAGCCCGCCACCATCCTGCAGATCTCTGTGAGATCTTGGTACAGTGTGTGGTTAAAGGGACCCAAACACTAGCTTAACACTAGACTGTAAGAGGTGCAGGTCATCGAGACTGACCAAGGATACCTGTGGGCTCACCTGTGCTATAATCGCACCATCAGTGCAGCCACAACCCCCCGACACACACACACACACACACACACACAGTCATCATCATAATCAGCACCGGGGTTTGTGTTTAGTCGCTGGCTGTATGTGTTTGGTTGTGTGAGTGTGTGCCAGTGTGTGTTCGACTGTGTTTAGCTGTGCTTGGCTGTAATTGGCTGTGTTTAGCTGTGCTTGGCTGTATTTGGTTGTGTTTAGCAGTGCTTGGCTGTAATTGACTGTGTTTAGCTGTGCTTGGCTGTATTTGGTTGTGTTTAGCGGTGCTTGGCTGTAATTGGCTATGTTTAGCTGTGCTTGGCTGTAATTGGCTGTGTTTAGCTGCGCTTGGCTATGATTGGCTGTGCCGAGCCAAGTCCGGCAGGTCCCTTTTTTAGAGCCTCTGCTGGATGGAGTTTCAGCTCTGAGGCTTTTTGGGTAATTGAGGAGTGGAATGCTGACTCACACACACACACACACACACACACACACACACACACACTTTCTCTCTCATTCTCTCCCTTTTCAGTTCTCTTCCCACCTCTCATCTGTTATTATCCTCTCTTCTCCCCTCTCAGATCCACTCCAATCTCTTCTTTTCTCTCCTCTCCTCTCCCCTCTCCTCCACTCCTCTCTCCTCCACTCCTCTCCTTTCCTCTCCTCCCCTCTCCTCCACTCCTCTCTCCTCTCCTCCACTCCTCTCTCCTCCTCCACTCCTCCTCCACTCCTCCTCTCCTCCTCTCCTCCTCTGCTGTCTGTACCCCAGGGCTAATGGGCATATTTGGATGAAGCTGCTCTATTGGCATCAGTATTGCAGATGGCATATCACATTATGGCAGTCACTATTCATATTTCAACTGTGTGTGTGTTTGTGTGTGTGTGTGTGTGTGTGTGTGTGTGTGTGTGTGTGTGTGTGTGTGGTGTAATATTGATACTCCAGCAGGCTGAACAGAGGATACAACAGATTCTGTATGATGTTGTGTTTGTGATTGTGTGTGTGGGGTTCTTGGCATAGTGGTTGTGCATACCTAATCTATTTAATTGCATGGCCAAACCAATCTGTAAATAAGAGCCGTGTGTGTGTGTGTGTATGTGTGTCACTCCACTCCACTCCGATGTAAGAGCGTCTCATCCAGCATTTTATGACAATCACGCGGTAATCACCCATAATGCTCCACAAGGATGGGGTAGGAGGGTTTGTGTGTGTGTGTGTGTGTGTGTGTGTGTGTGTGGAGACAGGGCACTCCACCGGGTGGTTCTGATTAGTTCAACACCGAGTCTGTGGAGTGTCACAGTAAATTACCAGAGACTGACAGGACAGCTTGTGTGTGTGTGTGTGTGTGTGTGTGTGTGTGTGTGTGTGTGTGTGTGTGTGTGTGTGTGTGTGTGTGTGTGTGTGTGTGTGTGTGTGTGTGTGTGTGTGTGTGTGTGTGTGTGTGTGTGTGTGTGTGTGTGTGTGTGTGTGTGTGTGTGTGTGTGTGTGTGTGTGTGTGTGTGAGTGTATGGCTGTGTGTGTGTGTGTGTGTGTATGAGTATAAGACAGACAGACAGACAGACAGACAGACAGTCAGAGAGTAGAGCATGTATGGTGATGTGTGTGCGTGGGTGTGTGTATGAGACAGACAGGCAGTCAGAGAGTAGAGCATGTATGGCGATATATGCGTGTGTGTGTGTATGTGTGTGTGTGTGTGTGATGGTGTGATTTGCACATGTGTAGGTTCCACGTTTGATCTCAGGTTCTGTCTCACCTGTTTGGGTTCCACGATCTCAGTGCAGAACGCGTCACACGTCACACACACACACACACACACACACACACACACACACACATACAGTGCCTATAGAAAGTCATCATACCCTTTTGAAATAGTTACTTTTTTTTGTCTTACAGCCTGAAATCAAAACCCATTTAAAAAAAAATCTTTTCCAGTTTTATTTACAAATTTAGCTGCACAACATCAAAATAATGAAAAAAAAGTCAACAGTTCTGAAAATTAATAAAAAATTAAAAACTAGAATAACAGGGTTGGAAAAGTCATCATACCCCTGACTTAATACTTTGTAAAGCTTCCTTTTGCTTTCATTACAGCCATCAATCTGTTTGGATATGTTTCTATTATAGCTTTGCACACCTAGATAGAGGAATATTTGCCCAATTTTCCGTGCAGAAATGTTAAAATGTAGTAAAATTCTGTAGGGAATGGCGATGGACTGCTCTCTTCAAGTCAATCCACAGATTTTCTATAGGATTAAGTCAGAGCTCTGACTTTGCCACTCAAGGATATTCACCATCCTATCCTTAAGTCACTGCTTTGTTATTTTGGCAGTATGTTTAGGATCATTGTCGTGTTGGAAGGCGAATGACCTGCCCATCTTCAGCTGTCTAGGAGAGGGACACAGGTTTTCCTTAAGAATGTGGATGTACTTGGCAGCATCCATTTTCCCTTCTATCCTGACCAATTGCCCAGTCCCCGCTGAAGAGAAACATCCCCACAACATAATGTTGCCCCCACCATGCTTCACACTAGGTATGGTGTGTTTTGGGTGGTGTACTGTGTTGGTTTTCGCCAAACATTGCGCTTGGAGTTCAGGGCTAAAACACATCTGGAATATTCTGCTACCTTGTGGAAAAAGCTTTTATGGTCAGATGAGACTAAGATCGAACTTTTTGGAGACTAAGATTGAAGTTTTTGGACTGAGCTCCAGGCGCTAACCAAACACAGTATACACACCCAAACACACCCAAAACACACCATCCCTACTGTGAAGCATGGCGGGGGCAACATTATGTTTTGGGGATGTTTCTTTTCAGCGGGGACTGGGCAATTGGTCAGGATAGAAGGGAAAATGGATGCTGCCAAGTACACCCAAATTCTTGAGGAAAACCTGCGTCCCTCTCCTAGACAGCTGAGGATGGGGAGGTCATTCGCCGTCCAACACGACAATGATCCTAAACATACTGCCAAAAGAACAAAGCAGTGACTTAAGGATAGGATGGTGAATATCCTTGAGTGGCAAAGTCAGAGCTCTGACTTAAATCCTATAGAAAATCTGTGGATTGACTTGAAGAGAGCAGTCCATCGCCATTCCCTACAGAATTTGACTACATTTTAACATTTCTGCACGGAAAATTGGGCAAATATTCCCCTATCTAGGTGTGCAAAGCTATAATAGAGACATATCCAAACAGATTGATGGCTGTAATGAAAGCAAAAGGAAGCTTTACAAAGTATTAAGTCAGGGGTATGATGACTTTTCCAACCCTGTTATTCTAGTTTTTAATTTTTTATTAATTTTCAGAACTGTTGACTTTTTTTTCATTATTTTGATGTTGTACAGCTACATTTGTAAATAAAACTGAAAAAGATTTTAAAAAAAAATGGGTTTTGATTTCAGGCTGTAAGACAAAAAAAGTAACTATTTCAAAAGGGTATGATGACTTTCTATAGGCACTGTACACACACGTCATCTTTGGTAACTCCAGACCTTCACTGTGTTGTTTATTGACATTTGTCCATGTTTAAGAAATGAGTTTGAGAGACAAAAAGGCCGGTACCCAACAATCCCAAAAGACAACTCTCAATAGAGAGCTTAGGCTGTCTGTCAGCCGAACCACTCTCCGTGTGTGTGTGTGTGTGTGTGTGTGTGTGTGTGTGTGTGTGTGTGTGTGTGTGTGTGTGTGTGTGTGTGTGTGTGTGTGTGCGCCCCGATTGGCCAGTCATTTAATAATGGCCTGCTCTCCTAATGAGTGGTGAGGAGAAGCAGGCTGCCGTCTCTAATTGGCGGCCGGCTCGAGTTGCAGGAATCTGTCAATTACTTCAATTGATCAGGAGATTGTTTCCTTGATAGCCAATTTGATCGGGACGCTGATCGTGTTGCATTAGGCTGAGTGCGAGAGTGGCGGGTGTGTGTGTGTGTGTGTGTGTGTGTGGGGAGGGGGGTTGGACTTGTCCAAATTGGCTTGGAAGGCGGCACTGCTGAAGCGTGATTTCCGCTGCGCTGTAATTGGTTGTAAGGCTCAGGCGAGGCACAGGGGGGTGTGTATATGTGTGTGTGTGTGTGTGTGTGTGTGAGGGGGTGAGTGCAGCGCGTGCGGGGCAGAGGGGCAAGTGAAGATGACGGGTGGGGAAACAAGGGCAGTTCAGTGGAGGTAATTAGTGAAGGAAGCGTTTAGGGGCTTAATTGAGATTGCCCAGGGAAATTGCTGTGGATTGACTGACTGGCCGCTCGCTTGGCCGGCCGCTTGGTCTCGGTCTCGGTCTCTCTCTCTCTCTCTCTCTCTCTCTCTCTCTCTCTCTCTCTCTCTCTCTCTCTCTCTCTCTCTCTCTCTCTCTCTCTCTCTCTCTCTGTGCCAGGGGTTCCCCCGGCTCTTTAGTGATAATTAGAATTCCCTCCAATCACAGCCCAGCCGCCCGCGATCTGTGCTGATTGGAGGACACACGAGACCAGAAATATGAGAGGTGTGTGTGTGTCTGTGTGTCTGTATGTGTCGGTGTGTGTGTGTGTGTGTGTGTTTATATTCTTTCCATCACTCTGAGAGTGCACATCCAAATCAGCCAGCAAACTTTGCCTCATGCACATTTATTGGCGTGACTGTGTGTAGAACGTTGCCAAAACATCGAGTTGTATTCAACAAAAACAAACAAAGTTAAAAAGTATAAACTCTCTCTCTCTCTCTCCCTCCCTCCCTCTCGCTGAGGTACCATGGCCCCCCCCCCGTAGTGCAGGTCAGGTACTGTCCCACTAATGCCCAAAGTCCTGTTCCTCTGCCCCTCCCCCCAGCCTTTGTGTCTACCAGACCTTTCTTTATCCTTCTACACACACACACACACACACACATCCACACATCTCTCGTTTCCTGTTCTGCACACCTAATGCTCTCTCGTTTTTTTCTCCCACTCCCTCCTTCCTTCTGTCCTTCTCCCTCCATCTCTCTCTCCCTCTCTCTCTCCTCTCTTCCATTCATCCCTCTCTTCCTCTCTCTTTCTCTCTCTTTAGGCATTTGGCTTCATGTCACGAGTAGCCCTGCAAGCAGAGAGGATGAACCATCACCCTGAGTGGTTCAATGTTTATAACAAGGTGTGCGCATACTTCTGTGTGTCATACGTGTGTGTGTGTGTGTGTGTGTGTGTGTGTGTGTGTGTGTGTGTGTGTGTGTGTGTGTGTGTGTGTGCTTGGCATTCATGAGACTGTGTGTGAGTGTGCGTATACACAAGAATAAAGGTATATTTGTCTGTATGAAGTGTTGTATGTGCGTGTGACGAGCAACGTGTGTGTGTTCCTGAGGGTGTGTGAGTTTCTAAATCTATGTCTGTTTGCATTGGACTGTGTGGTTGAGGCTGTGGCCGTACGTATAAGTGTGTAAGTGTGGTTACTAGTTTGAGACTGTGTGTGCATATATGGATGTTGCGTAAATAGAAATTGTGTGTGGTTGTGTGTGTGTGTATGTGTCTCAGGATAGACCTCTGATGTTTACTGTCTTTGACGTAGGTGTATGTGTGTGTGAAAATGTGGTGTTGTCATGATGTCTATACAGGTGTGCCTATGCGTGTCTGTGTGTGTGTGTGTGTTTGTGTGTGTGTGCAAGAGTGAGGTTTTGGGGGGGCGGTTGGTAAGGAACATTGCAGGCTTTACTGGGTCTTTTGTGGATTAGAGTCCTACAGCAAACACGGCTGGGAAAGATGGGAGGGAGAGAAAAGGATTGTGTGTGTGTGTGTGTGTGTGTGTGTGTGTGTGTGTGTGTGTGTGTGTGTGTGTGTGTGTGTGTGTGTGTGTGTGTGTGTGTGTGTGTGTGTGTGTGTGTGTGTGTGTGTGTGTGTGTGTGTGTGTGTGTGTGTGTGTGTGTGTGTGTGTGTGTGTGTGTGTGTGTGTGTGTGTGTGTGTGGTATGGACTAGCTGGGAAAGACTGGAGGGAGAGAGGATTGGGAAAGTAATCCAGACATTTTCAAGAGAAAATCTTCTACAGAGCACTACCTCTCTTTCTCTCTCTCTTTCACCTCTCCCTCTTTCTCTCTCTCCACCTCTCTTTCTCTCTCTCTCCACCTCCCTCTCTCTCTTTCTCTCCCTCTTCATCTCTCCCACTCCCTGTCACTATTTATCACATTCTGTTTCTCTGTTCAGTCTTTTTTCTTGTTTAATTTGCCACTACTTCTTGCATTAGTCTTTCTTTCTTTCATTCTTTCTTTCTGTGTTGCTGAAAGTGCCAGTAGCTATAACATAATAAAGTGGGTGAGTGTAAATCTATTTAGTGTGTGTGTGTGTGTGTGTGTGTGTGTGTGTGTGTGTGTGTGTGTGTGTGTAAGGAAAGGAATTCACCCTGTAATCCACTCTTTATGAAAACCACCGCAGGACGGGGCAGGTTCTATGATCTCAAGCCTCTCTGTCACACACGCACACACACACACACACACACACACACACACACAGAGAGAGGTCAGCGTGTGAGTGGGCTGTGAGGTCTGCGGCGGTGTAGGAAGGGAAATTCGGCTTTTATTGACGGGATTTTCTGCCTCTGCCACAGGTCCAGATCACATTAACTACACACGCATGTGGAAGCCTCTCCAAGAGGGACATCAAACTCGCCAAGTTCATCGATAAAGTAGCCCTCACCATCTAGTGTGTGTGTGTGTGTGTGTGTGTGTGTGTGTGTGTGTTTGTTTGTTTTTAAAATGTGATCCATATAGAGAGGCATGGTGATTTGGACATTCCTGAATGCTGTCTTCCTTTGACCGACGCTGTATTTAATAAAAAAAAAAAAGGGAAATCATGCTAGCCTATTGTGTTTTTATTCAGTTTGAATGAAATGTTAGTGTCATAATTTCAATATTCATAGCTTGTTAGAAGGCTACAACGATTCCTTTGTGACGTTTGGTGAGGACTAGGAATGCTATTGAGTAAGTGGCCTCTACAACAGTGAACTTCTACTGCTCACAACAGTGAAATTCTAGCGTTTTTTCTACAGCATTAATTCTATTATTACCATCACTGCTATATATTTCCAAACAGGTTATGGGAGGTGTCATTCTGAGATGTATCAATTTATCTACCACTGCAAATGTAAATATATATACTGTATATATTTTAATATGATCGTCAACTCATTTGAATGTCACTTAGCAACCATATGACATCAGAAGAATGTGCAGTGGTGTCTCTTTTTTTTCCAGTGTGTGTGTGTGTGTGTGTATATATAACTCTCTGTAGACTATATAACTCTCTCTTGTAAAAAAATATACATATATATATATATATATATATATATATATATATATATATATATATATATATATATATATATTCTTTTTTATTTTCTTTTTTTTTTTTACAAGAGTATTCGCTCACCTGTCTTGAATCACATATGAACTCCAGTCACATCCCATCCTTAATCCACAGGGTTTATTATGATGCCGGTCCACTCTTTGCAGCTATAACAGCTTCAACTGTTCTAGGGAGACTTTCAACAAAGTTTAGGAGTGTGTTTATGGGGTTTTTTGACCATTCTTTCAGAAGCACATTAGTGAGGTCACACACGCGACTAATTCATCCCAAAGGTGTTCTATTGGGTTGAGGTCAGGACTGGGTGCGAGCCAGTCAAGTTCATCCACACCAAACTCTGTCATCCATGCCTTTATGGACCTTGCTTTGTGCACTGGTACACAGTCAGGTTGGAACAGGAAGGGGCCATCCCTGAGCTGGACTTTGTTCCTTAGTTCCAGCGAATGGAACTCTGAATGCTTCAGCATTAACCAAGAGATTTTGGACAATTCCATGCTCCCATCTTTGTGGGAAGTTTGGGGATGGCCACTTCCTGTTCCAACATGACACTGCGCCAGTTCACAAAGCAAGGTCCATAAAGGCAAGGATGACAGAGTTTGATGTGGATGAACTTGACTGGCCTGCATGAAGTCCTGACCTCAACCCAACAGAAAACCTTTGGGATGACTTAGGGTGGATATTGAGAGCAAGTCGCCTCGTTCAACATCAGTGTGTGACCTCACAAATGCGCTTCTGAAAGAATGGTCAA
>NC_084998.1:29362868-29380368 GCF_963854185.1 Sardina pilchardus
AACTTTTTGGAGACTAAGATTGAAGTTTTTGGACTGAGCTCCAGGCGCTAACCAAACACAGTATACACACCCAAACACACCCAAAACACACCATACCTACTTTGAAGCATGGTGGGGGCAACATTATGTTTTGGGGATGTTTCTCTTCAGCGGGGACTGGGCAATTGGTCAGGATAGAAGGGAAAATGGATGCTGCCAAGTACACCAAAATTCTTGAGGAAAACCTGTGTCCCTCTCCTAAACAGCTGAGGATGGGGAGGTCATTCGCCTTCCAACACGACAAAAATCCTAAACATACTGCCAAAAGAACAAAGCAGTGGCTTAAGGATAGGATGGTGAATATCCTTGAGTGGCAAAGTCAGAGCCCTGACTTAAATCCTATAGAAAATATGTGGATTGACTTGAAGAGAGCAGTCCATCGCCATTCCCTACAGAATTTGACTAAATTTTAACAATTCTGCACGGAAAATTGGGCAAATATTCCCCTGTCTAGGTGTGCAAAGCTATAATAGAGACATATCCAAACAGATTGATGGCTGTAATGAAAGCAAAAGGAAGCTTGACAAAGTATTAAGTCAGGGGTATGATGACTTTTCCAACCCTGTTATTCTAGTTTTTAATTTTTTATTAATTTTCAGAACTGTTGACTTTTTTTTCATTATTTTGATGTTGTACAGCTACATTTGTAAATAAAACTGGAAAAGATTTTTTTTTTAAATGGGTTTTGATTTCAGGCTGTAAGACAAAAAAAAGTAACTATTTCAAAAGGGTATGATAACTTTCTATAGGCACTGTATATTAGTGTGAATGTGAACTGATGTACTGTAGATTAGTGTGAATGTGAACTGATGTACTGTAGATTAGTGTGAATGTGAACTGATGTACTGTAGATTGGTGTGAATGGGAACTGATGTAGATTAGTGTGAATGTGAACTGATGTAGATTAGTGTGATCTGATGTAGATTAGTGTGCATGTGAACTGATGTATATTAGTGTGAATGTGAATTTATGTATATTGGTGTGAAAGTGAAATGCTGTAGATTAGTGTGAATTGATGTAGAGAAGTGTGAATGGGAAGATATAGTTTTGTGAGAGTTGAAGTTGACAGATATTTGCAGCATATACTCTAATCCGAAGTGATCCAGACTCCCTGTAGCGGGATGAATGCACATCATGAAATCAGGTAATATCATACTTTAAAGGGATAGTTCGGGTTTTAAGACACGAAGTTATATGGGTTCCCTGTCAGCAACATTGTGCATCAGCACTGACTTACCCCCCGACAGCGTCCTGTGAGCCGAGATCCAGCCGGTTTTTGATCGTTTTTGATGCCGGACTATTTTCTTCAGCAGGTTTCTGGGGTCACGAAAGTAAAGTGTTTTTCTTCTCAAAACCATATGCGTTCAACAGAGTGATATATTTGCACCACAAAAACGTTGTCCAGCTGTCAGTAGCGCGCAGTGATAGGAATCACGAAAAATAAGTAAGTGATAACGAGGTTTGAATTTTTCCTGGACAACGTTTTTGTGGTGCAAATATATCACTCTTTTGAACGCATATGGTTTTGAGAAGAAAAACACTTTACTTTCGTGACCCCAGAAACTTGCCGGACTACTTTCTTCAGCATCAAAAACCGGCTGGATCTCGGCTCACAGGACGCTGTTGCGGGGTAAGTCAGTGCTGATGCACAACGTTGCTGACGGGGAACCCATATAACTTCGTGTCTTAAAACGCGAACTATCCCTTTAAGTATTTTAAAGTGGTAAGGCCGATATTCGCCAAGTCACATTGACGGACGGATCTCTGGTCTGCTGGAGAACGATCTAACTGAGGAAGCCAAGAAGGAGTAGAGGAACCGAGAACTAGAGAGAGAGAGAGAGAGAGAGAGAAAAGGCTTATTTTACAAAAATGGTTGTGGTTCCGTTTAAGCTGAAGGAGCTGTTCTTCTCCTTGTTCCGCTGGCCTGTTCCTCAACTGTGTGGGTCCCGGAGGAAAGAATCAACACTGGGGAACCTGCTGAAACCAGAGATGGACATAGTTTCTCATCTGGAGGATGTTCCTTTGTTCCTTTGTTCCTATGTTCCGCTGTTCTGCTGTTCCTCTGACAAAATGATGTGCAAGCCTATTGTGTGGACTGTGGAGCATTCGAGGAACTAAACACAAACCCATGTTAGAGTTAGGATCTGCTCTCTACTCTGGGAGCATGTTCACGAGCCCCCATGTTCATGCCCCCAGTGTAGCACTGCAGCTGTCTGGCAGCTCTAGCTGTTAGCTGCAGCAACTCGAGTTAGGTAGGACCGATTGTTTTTGTTTGGGGTTTTTTTGTACCACAGGACTCGGTGACCATGAAAAACAGAGATCTATGGGAAAAGTCGCCATAATTCTCCTTCAAGGAAGAGGGAGGAAAGCCCCATGCTGTTTACTAAATGTGGACACGGCTCGGGACGCTCTGCTGTGGAATTCTAAACGTGTTGGATCAGGATGGAAGTAGGATTTAGTGTGGAAATAGGAAAGCACAGTAAGGTGTGACGTTGATATGTCGTAAGTAAGTAATTGGCAGATTAAAAATCAGGTTGTAATGTAATTCCGTGGAAAGAGATTTCACTGGAGATGTTAGTCATGGGAGTTAAGGTATAGAGATCCTCTTCACACGCCAGCAGGTGGCACTGTTCCTACCACCTGATAATAACTAATAATGCTACTTAAAGGACAAGTATACGAATAGCTCATGCAAGACTTTCCCTGCTTCTGTTTCCACAGTAAGTGAAACCAATGTCCATCACGTTGGGATGAAGTACACTTTACTTTTTAAAATACTGTAACGTCATATTTTAGTTTGCGTAAGGTCGGCTGTAGTGCGCTCTGTAAAAACTCTTTTGAAAAGCGCATGACTCTCCAGACTGCAAGAACAAATATTAAGTAGGCTAAAAGTATTTTTTTCTTCTTTCTTTCAATTGGAACGATTCCAACAGAAATGTGAATATGACACCACTGCTAAATCACGATTCAAGATGATCTTGATTTCTGCAAGCTGAGCACCAAATAAATCCCGATAGTTCGTGTAGTAAGGAGTACGTCACTGTCTGGTGTTAAATACTGCAACACATCATGGTACTTGCGTGGTCTCCAGACAGACGACTTGACAGCCACACATTTCAAACCCTTCTGCAGGAAATCAAGAGCGGCCCTACCTAAGTGATGGCTGGACCAACGCATAGCGCAAGGCGCGCCAGGGATGGGGTGAGGGATACATATCATTTGCGTTGATTTAGCCCTTACTAAATAAGGAGGGACGATGCTCAGATCTGCCGGACCGCTGATAGTTGAGCATGGGATAGACGTGCTTCCTAATGGCGGGGAGAAATGTGTCGGGTTTAACGCTGTCATCTGATAGAATATGGCGAGGTGAGGCTATGTTCTGGAATTTGCAGGGCATCCCTGCGCCGCGTTATATGATCGGCAATAGTTATATGTGTTGGAGTTTGGTATTCAGAAGGATGTATCAAACTGTCGGCCACTGGGTTTAATTTCCATGTGTTTGGTCGGTGGATGGAAGCAAGTAAACATAGGCTATGCAAAAGCCTCCAGGTTGGCAGTCAACGCGCGCTAGTGTTACTTACAGAGCTCAGAGAAACTCGGTTTTCGGTTTTAGGCCACATCAAGAAAAGGGGAACATGTACAACCCAGTTAATCACAGCGCAGTAGGCAATGCATTCTGTTGATCCATTTTAAATTAATATTCAGTAATTACGTTATGTTGACATGCATTAAACTTGGAAAACTCTTCTAAAGCGTTGTCTGTTTTTGAAATAGGTCACTGACGTCTTTTTCCCCCTCTTGCATCCTCTGCTTTAATCGACGTCTGAACATGTTCTGCGTTTGTTGGCTAAGATGAGGATTCCCCACTTCACTGCCCACACTAAGTAGTGTCCTTACGCTTGAGTCGGAGGCTGTAAGCTAGAGGAAATGTTGAGAACTTCAGTGCACACTCTCCAGACTCCTCCGCCAACTGGTGAAGTGGATCATTATGCGTCCTTGAAAGATCATAAACACAGGACGTATTGTTTTCTTATCCTTAGTGATTTGAATGTCAAATACCATATATCAGTTTTTGAAAATGTTTGACTTAACTTGCAGGATATTTTGCCGTTAAGTCTGTGAAAGGGTCTTTGACAAAAGCACACAAAGCGAACAGCCCACTTCAAATATTTACCGACAATAAAACGGCAATATGAACTTTGGCCCGTGGGTCACGTTCCGAGCAGTCTTCTGCAGATTGGCAACATCTAGTCGAGGCCGTGTCTGTTTTTCTTAGAAATCCCTGGGAGCTTTGAATTCATTTTATTAGCCTGTGAAATTGCTGTCCTGACACACTACATTGTAATTGTCTCAACATGTACATGGGGACACCGACTGACTTTTGGAGAACTTTGCTTTATGATAACGAAACAAATCACCAGGAATATGTATTAATAATCTATGAGCATTATTATTATTATTATTATTCGGCCATTATTATTATTATTATTATTATTATTATTATTATTATTGTTACTATTATTGTTATTATTGTTATTATTATTATTATTATTATTATTATTAAAGTAGTAGTAGTAGTACTATTGTAGTATTACTGTTTTACACTTTATTCTGCAAAACAGAAAAACATATGTATTTTGCTTAACTTCCTTGCTTATCCTTAAATACAAAAAAGATAACCTGTCCTTTCCCGTTCTCTGATTTGACTTTGAAGGCAGTGTTATAGGACTTGTTCCTGATGTGACAGTAATTACGCCAATAGCCTACTGTTCAAAAATAGTGTAGGCCTACTAATAAATAGCTAGATTTATGAAATACTTTATCATAGCATAGCCTGCCAACGGGGATTAAACAGAAAGGTCAAAAGAGATTGCCTCCTCTAAGAACGCGGGCGGAAATGTCAGAGGCTATCGGCTGCAATAGGTGAGAAGGGCCAAGTATATAAAAAGTTGAAGTGCCGCAGGGCACTGCCCTTAATCTGCCCTTAATATCGCCTAATGACTGTTTGACTGATATGAGCTTTGTGGGCCAGAGGAAGCTAGATAACTTGTCGATTGTTGGAGTTTGAGTTAGATAAGTCGTTTTGTTATTTCCCTTAACATAAGCATACACCGATTCCTTGTATGGCTTAATTTGTCTAGATCACGCCAGTGCCGTGCACACGTTGGGGTGTTTGCACGTACACATAGTTCGCGTGTGTGTGTCTCTGCAACAAAAACTGACGAAGAAGTAGAGCAGATGGTATGTGGCCCTGGTCGGCGCTTGTGTGTGTGTGTGTGTGTGTGTGTGTGTGTGTGTGTGTGTGTGTGTGTGTGTGTGTGTGTGTGTGTGTGTGTGTGTGTGTGTGTGTGTGTGTGTGCGCGCGCGCTCGTGTACATATGTGGTTTATGATTGAGAGACTGGCGCAGACAAAAAGAGACCGTAGGCATATATAAATCCTGGTGCCACACGAGACCTCTCCCATGGTAAGTGCTAGCTAGATGCGTTCCTTTGGCAGCTGTCGTTGCAGCCTATGGCCCGACTCACAGCAAACCGCAACAACTCAGCTGCAGAGTCGAGAGTCCACACACACACACACACACACACACACACAACCAAAAGTGGCAACTGCTGTGTGACGGGGTGCATAGCCTACTCCAAAGAAAGGGATAGAATTACTCTTAATGAATCTCGTCCTTGCATATTTCGCCCATCTTGTCGCTACATATTTCGAAGCCACAAGAAATCATTTTAATTGTATCGTGCTGGAGTTTGTTATGCTTGGAGGGATAGCAGCATCAATTAGCGGTCAATGCCGTGAACTGGTTCCTGAGTAACAGAGCCTGCACTCTGCATATCGCACGATGTAGCCTATACAAATCTTACATATTTATTGATTATTACAGTTTTAATCTTAATAGTCCGAAAATATAGCTACTTTTCATTTTTCATATTTTATAAATAGCCTACGAGTTCCAACACTGCGTGGTCTTAATAGGTCTTGCTTTTATAGCCAACCTAAACTAGCCTATTACTTTGAAGAAATATAAACATGGAAAATAAGCCTTAACGCCTTCTGCCGTACTTTATTCAAACATGTTACCATAAACACTTGAGTATGTTTCAATCACCTTTAGTTACAGTATAAAGGACGTGCTTGGTTCTGGTTTTACAAATATTATAGTGTCAATTTACAAAAGACTTTGCACTCAAGATAAGCATGCAATTTATCTACGGAAGCAAATAAACAACAACTGCAACGACAAGTACAACAGCATTGTGAACAATAACATCAACAACAACGGAAAAAATCCAGAAGACCAAGCAGGTAAAAATATTGTGAACCATAGGCCTACCGTTTGCCTACAGAACAACTGCCAATAACGCCGAACTGTTGCACCCTTTCTAGGCCAGGACAACACATGAGCAATTTACACAGGCTTCATCTACCGTCGCTCCAACTCCGAAAAAAGTAAGTCTCCTATTCGACAATTTGTTTCCAACAAAAAAAGATTTAAATACGATAATTTTTTTTATCTTCAACTTGAGCAACCAATGCTCAGAAGTTCTTTTGTTTAATATAGTATGTACAAAGTTGCAATGTAACACGTCTTCACTTTGAAATCCAAATTATGGATATTTAAATTGATGTGCAAGTTCATTTGGTAAACACATACAACCCGCATAATCCATCTGAAAGAAAAGAAACGACTGCAACGAATCCAGTTTAGTTGTCTTTTCGCCCAACGCGCAGGTGCTGGTCTCCGAGGTTATTTTTTTTAGGGACGTTTAATTTGTCAGCTGTTATATTGACACGCGTTGAGGCTGGACCCTGGACTCTGCAGTCCACTGTATCCAAACGTCGGGTGCTGTTTGGACTTGAGTCTCAGGGTCGCGAGACTGGAGTTGCACGTGTCCCGGTAGACACTATACGGGGAGGCCTGGGGGCCGTACGGACAGGTGGATGACGTCATGGCCGAATTGATGGAGGAGCCCCCGATGCCGTTAAGGTTGCTGATGTTGTTGAGTCCGGCCGCGGACATGCCCGGTACACCTGAGTGGCCCATACCGGACGCCATAGTCATGGACGAGATGGAGTTGGGGGCCGAGAACATGGACTGGGAGGTAAGCGGACTCATGGAGTTGAAGAAGGTGAAGTTCTTGGTTGAGAGCGGCGCCGGCGCCAGGCCTTTGTTCGTCCAGTTGTTGTAGGTGTAGGCCGGGTACATGTCGTCGTACGGCTGCATCAGGCCGCTGAACTGCGGCAGGTAGCTGTTCTTACACAGGTCCATCTGCTGGTTCCGCTCCCGCTTTCGCCACTTAGCCCTGCGGTTTTTGAACCACACCTGGGAAAAGGAAATTAATGATTTACTTTTGTTATTATTGTCATCACTATTGTTACTATTATTTTTATTATTATTATTATTATTATCAGCATCATCATCATCATCATCTCTATTATTAATAATAATAGGCTACTATCACTACTATTATATCTTATTGGTTTATCTGAACAATGCACCAGGTGAAATGTTGAATAATCTTGTCATTAGGCCTGCTGGTTGACTAATACAAAAAGTCCTTCTATGTGTAAATGTCATTGGCAGGTTGTTAATTGAGTACTCTATTGTAAATTCGAGTAGATGTGGATGTAGAGAGCGCGTTTGGTGCAGTTGGGGTCGGTTAGTGTAAAGAAACCCTTTTTAAGGGTACAGTGACATTTTATTAGTACTATTATGAGTTATTTTAGACAACGCGTGTAGTCTATTTATAGGATAGTCGAGTGGTCCTACATGGTTGCTTTGACGAATTGTCCACAAGGACTTTAGGGATATGACGCCATATGCTTTGAACAGGGTCAGCTATATTTAGCAACCCTCTCCTCTCCTCTCTGTGTGCGCAGGCTGTCCGTAATTTCATGCGCACTCTCGTGCAGTGCCCGTGCACGAGAGAGATAACGTTAAGTGGAGAGTGTGATAATCACCGAATTCATAAAACATTCACTGACTTCTGCTGTGTGATGATATGCAAGCGAAGATGTAGGCTAGTCCGTTATTTCTTTCTTTCACTATTTTTTATTTTTTTTTATTTTACTTAAACTCGATTTTCTTTCTTTCCTGTTTGAGGCCTTCCATCACATTTCTAAATTTCTTTTTATTTTGTTTTCACATCAGTCATACACTGCATCAAAACAAATTATTTTATGACAAAACTGAATAACATAGGCTATATGTCAGTATAGCCGCGGGTTCAGACAGGTAGGCCTAGTCCATGGTAAAAGGCATAGCCCTCAATGATCAAATACTTAAAGACTGATCGGCATAATTCAATAAGTAAATAGCCTACACTGTAATTCCTAGACCTGCCTTCGGGTTCCAACAGTGCAGTCCGTTTGAATGTCTGGCCATTAAGCCGTGCCATTCATCGCTTAGGCTTAAGGTGATAAGCCAAGATAAAGTTATGAATTTAAAATGATTCAGCGAACTAATCTTGGCAACTAATGATTTTTAAGGAAATTATTTTGAAAAGAACCTACAAAAATAATGCATTTGTGTAGGCTACCTAAATAATGGTTGGAAGCTTTTTAGAAATTAGTTAAAACGGCGTAGAGGACCATGAGTAAACCTAATAATCTATCTTTAAAAAATATTGAAAATATATATATATATTTCTGGACATTCATATTGTCGAATATTTGTGATATGTGATTATCTTGTTTGATGATAATAATTTGTGAATTTATCTATGGATTTTATTCCATAAGAAATATGTCAGGCCTAGGCTACTTACTAACTAAGCAACTGTTATTCCAAAATATGGAATTGTAAAAAATACAGGAATTGAATGCAAAAAGTAAGACAGTCACACAACTGGATGTTCGCACAAAATAGGCGATTCTCGATAGATTAAAAAACAGCACTGCATTAGGCCTACGCCTTCAGCGCTTGCTGAGATAACAACCAAGTCCACCCCTGCCATCTATAATTAGCGCAGAAAAATATTTGGATTATCCAAAATCCCAGACTTCAAAAATGATTAAAAAAAATACAAAAATAAACCGTTTCAAACAGAGAGAAATGGCTAATATCTAAATGTTTTCTTACTCGCACTCGTGCCTCCGTGAGGTTTGTCCACACTGCGATCTCCTCCCTCGTGCTCATGTCCGGGTAGCGGTTCCGCTGGAAGGTGGCCTCGAGCTCCTGCAGCTGCTGGCTCGTGAAGTGCGTGCGCTGCCGCCGCTGCTTCTTCTTCTTCGGATCGTCCGCCTGCCCGTCATCGCTCCGGTGCTCAGCGCTCCGCTCTTTTTCTGTTAAAACCGGCAAGAGGCGATTATTTTTACGGAGCATTTCTTTGCGTTTTGAAGTTTCAAAACGAAGGTGTTGGAAACAAGCAGTTAGAAGGCCTATACTTTGCATCGCATCAACATGGCGGGTTGGTTTTCGATTAACATAATATTTTCTTTAACCCGGTTGTGGCCGCTATTAAAAAAAAACGAATGTGTTGAAAACAACACACTGTGTTGTCCCTATCTAGACAGAGATGTGTTAAAAAAAACAAGTTGTTTTATTTTCGACACATAATGTGTAACAAATCAGAAAAGCATTGTATTGTAAACAACACAAACTGTGTTGTCCCTATCTGGGATGTGTTGTTTTCAACAAATTCATTGTAAGAGTGTAGAACCGACAGACAGAGAGGCCTACAAATACAACTTCAAATGAATGTGTTGGCCTACAAATACAACTGCATATGAACGTGTTGGCCTGCAAATACAACTGAATATGAATGTGTTGGCCTATCAACTGCTCCGAGAACATTGCAAGGGTTTTTGGACAGGCCTTTTTGGTGATTTTACTCTAACTTGGCAACAGCGAGAGCCCCTGGGGTGTGTACCATGCCCTAAATCTGATACCTTAAGTAGCCCATAGGCCACATCTGGGCCTCTTCACGTCCTGGGAAGAGACGAATACATCGTCTAGCTGACATGCAGGTTTTAAAGGTGCTTCTGGACTGTGTATCTCCAGTGCGCCAGCCTAGCTGAAGCTTTCATCTGACTGCAGCTAGCCTCGCTGAGAACATTAGGCTACAAAAGCGCAGCTGTCGGTGAAACGGCACAACGAAAAACATTTCATTTAGGACATTGAAGTTAGCTCCCTGTGTGTGTGTGTGTGTGTGTGTGTGTGTGTGTGTGTGTGTGTGTGTGTGTGTGTGTGTGTGTGTGTGTGTGTGTGTGTGTGTGTGTGTGTGTGTGTGTGTGTGTGCGTGTGCGTGCGTGCGTGCGTGCGCGCGCGCGCTCACGTAACATTTGGAGCACATTAAATAGCTTATCCCTCATCACAAACACATGTAGGCCTCTGCCTACCCTGGAGTTTCATGAAACAATCTCATAAAACAGCCCATCCTTAATCGCCGAGGAAATGCAAATAAGATACCGACTTTCAACTATTGAAAACCTACGCAAAAAAAGCGAGCCTTTGGATTTACAACTTTAGATTTGTTTTACAAAGTGCCGATCGTAACATTGACATACCAGATAAAAAATAAGTTTGTCTTGGAACTATTCCACATCAGGACAAAAACACAGCCGTAAAGTGCACGCCCGATTGCAGCAAGTTTGAACACAGAGATCCAGCTCCGGTGAGGCGGTGAGCAGGCCGCGACGTGTAGTCAGATTAAAGGTGCATTAGTGACGGGGAGGTTGCTGCCAGTGGGAGAGAGAGAGGGAGAGAGAGACGCTGGAGTAGCCGAGTGTGTGTGTACCGAGTGTGTATGTGTGTGTGTGTGTGTGTGTGTGTGTACCTGCGATCTCTGCATCCGACGATTCGCAGCTCGAGTTCTCTATCGCTTCCCGCGTGCTGGTCGTTCTCGGCAAGTGAAATGTAGAGGCCATGTCGCGCGGTCTCACTGGCTCGGCGATTCGGTCCAAATTCATCCCACCTTGGAACAAAAAAAATGATTAAAAGCGTCAAACTATTTCATTCCCTCGAGTCTGTGGCAGCCTCTTCGCATCTAGTCAAACAATCCACTCGACAGCTGTCTCCATCGCGCGATATATAAATACAAAAATCAACAGTGGTGTCCCAGGTAGGCTGGTTGCCACGAGCCGACGAGAAAAGGACAGACACGAGCGCTTTCGGTTGTCCGTTGGAGTTGTGTGTGGATGGAGGCCGCTCGCGCAGCTGAGCCGAGCTCGAGGTTCCTCCTCCCCTGCTCTCCTCCCCGTCTCACGTGGGTCCCTCCCACTGCGCACGGGTGCCATCCCCGGACCCCCGGAGTCCGCGGGGGAGCACGTAAGGCGAGCGCGCTCCAGGCAAGATTGAAAAGCTGGCAAGAAAAAGGGCCCGTTTTTTCTCCAGATCTCTGTGAGCTGGAGAAGAGCAGTCGGCAGCTCTTATAGGCACTACACACACTGTAGGCTGCCTCTTCAATACGGGCTCAACAAAGCAAACATAACCCAGGCCCACAGTTGAGTTTCAAAAGAACTACAAACGCCAACGAGAAGAGGGACAAGAACAACACCAGATGCGCATTCTCCAGTGTGGACATGTTTTGCGGTTACGCGTATTTAATTAATGCAAAATATTGCACACATATTTCATGTGGGTACAAATATAGCAAATAACTATTTTTTAATGAAACATGGTGCAGTCATTCTCCAATCACTGTATGAAAGGGTGCTAAGATATACACGTCACCATATCACATCACACATATGCAACAGTCCCTCCTTAATCATCATAATATTTATCTTAAACGGCCTTACAAGATCCATAACTGACAATCAAACCATACCATAGCCTGTCATACATCACCAATTCTAATAGGATATTTAATCGCATTCAATAACAATACATATAATACAATACTAGACTGATAATAATACAGCATATTCAAATCAGAATGTGATATAATGTTATTACTTTTAAATTATTATTACTGACATTATAATGTTCTAACCTCTATTAGCAGTTAGTCTACTTTGCATTGCATCAACATGGCGGGTATGGTTGGTTTTCGATTAACATAATATTTTCTTTAGCCCGGTTTGTGGCCGCTACCTCAGTCACAGAAGGTGTTGCGTGGCGGCGCCTGCTGGTGAGTGCGCCACGGAAGGGTCCTCCTCAGAGGAACTACTGATTCCGGATCACAGGCACGGACCCACCGGAATTATAATTATAATGAGTGTATTTACAGTTTTATCGGTCGTATTCGTTGATGTCAGCATGTAGTGGAATTGTCAACAGATATTATTTGATCTAGGCCTAATTACATTTCAGAGAAAATCGAACACGCTTCCATACATTTTGCACAGACCGTTTTTATTTGCTTTTGTGTGTGTAAAAATGTGCTGGTTTGAAAAAGAGAAACGCACGGAAATATTCCCACTACTCCTTTCTCTCTGCTCCATAACCCGCTGCGGGCCGTTAGGTAGGTTAATCCATTCCTCTGTGTGGGACATTCGATCGAGTAAAAAAGCCTATTCAGAAATGTAACCACCACACAACTGTTGATGCTGTCATGGGATAAAGTCGATGACACCAGAGAACGCCTCATCCCGGAGTCACAGGCTTGAGATCAGCTGATAATGATGTTACATGAGCCGCTCATGTCGTCGGCGATATTAATCACGCGCTATGTGGAGCAGCGTTCGCGCTCTTTTCATAAAAACACGGGAGAATGCTGTTCAGGTGAGACGGGGCTCGTCAGCTTTCATAAAAACACAGGAGAATGGTGTTCAGGTGAGACGGGGCTCGTCACCTTCCGGTGTCAGCGGCGCCAGATCAGCGCTCATCAGCTCGCTCGTGACAGCGGCGTTTGACATAAGAGCTCGTCTGGCGGGAAGCCTTCCTCTAGGGCCTGTTTTAAGGGCGTTTGTGCGCCCTCTTGACTATCACTTAGTTCCCATTCATTTGTTTCGGATGCCTTCCCAGTGTAATGCAATATTATTTCGGAGTCTCTTCTCCAACACAATGGGGAGGACGCACGCAATTCTCACATATTCCGTCATGCCTTCCAACACGGGGATTATTTGCCATGGAAAATGAGTGATCTCTCAAGGTCTGGGAAGCACAGTTGTCGTTGAAAAACGTATAGGGCCCAAAATGCGCGCATAGAGCAGAGGAAAGCAGCTCAGTTTAAATGTTGCATTTGTAAGTTAAACGTGGTCTGAGCCTGCAGCCTGCAGAAAGACTATTCAATTTCACATGCTGTCGAGTTGCCGCTGAAATACTTGCTCGGTTAATAATAATAGAAAAGAAAATTGATAAATGAAATCAAAATTCCACTGACCATTTGCAATGGACTCATCTGAAGGTTTTTGTTTTTTTTCTGGACTAATTTGTAAGATATTAACTACTTAAAATAATCAATTGGGCTTTCTTGGTGCTGCAGACGTGGTGGTGCATTAGAGTTTCCTGCTGATTTAGCTGGACAATGGTTTAATTTCCATCCTTAGTAGAAGCACGTTCCACTAAACCAGTGCACAGAAAGCTACGGAGGAGTGCTGCCATGAGACGGACTACTAGCTTCAAACATGATCCCCTACTCTGCCAACACATGGTTTGGACTGTTTAAAGCATATAGCCAAGCAAGAGCGAGGGAGTGCAGTACTCCTCCAAACCCTCAAACGGTTACACGGCTTTGGCCTCTTCCGGTAAGGCACGCGGTGCGGCTACAGAAGTGGACTCATTAGCGGACGAGGACGGCGTGTGCACAAGTCACCACTCAGTGACGCAACCAGATGGGTACAAACTTGTTGGACCAAAATGACTCTGCAAATAATCGGAGTTAATTAAGTGACCACGACTTAGGCTACTGGAAGTTCAGGTTCATTCTGAAAGAACAACTTCAGGTGTGTCACAGCGAGTGGTCAGGCCTGTTGAGTGAGCGCGCCTTACCGGACGCCCGTTTCCGTCCAGGGTCCACTGGCCTTGACCACATGGCAGCGGGGAACCGGAGATCCCGGAGACATTGTTAAAAAAAATAAAATAAAAAATAATCCGCTGAAGAGGAGGCGTGACAGAGGAACGGCTAGGGAATATTGATCACAAAGAGAGCGTGAATCAAAATAAACGACGCTCTTCAAAAGCATACAGCGAACAACGAAGGCAGAGAATTACACCTTAACTTTGGCGGTTCACGGAGGTTTTATTTGACAATCTAATCAAACCCTTCTAACTAGCAAAACAAACAGCAGAACAGCCGCACCCCGGAGCCCGGTGCTGGCCCGGGGCCCGAGAGACCATGCTAGGGCCTGCGTGACTGTTGCCTCTCGACGGAGCGGCACGGTGACGGATATGCTTAGATGAGGTGCAGGCTCTGCTGCAAACCGTATTTACATGTGCACAGTGCACGTAGAACGAGACAACATAAAGACTGCGCAAGGTTTGTCTTGTTAAGGGGGATGTATATGCGTGTCTGGTTGGCCGTGTTTTCAGTAGTCGCGTTTGTCCCTCTTCAAAGATAATTGGACGCAGCTTTGTTTGAAAAAACAATGTAGTGTATTCGTGTTGCTTGCGTTTTCATTTCATATATTGTACTGAATTAAATTAGCACTTTCGGGCAAATATCCCATATAGTCAGAGTGAGTAATTGCGTGTTTGTTTTACCCAGGTTTGATTGAGGTGATATTTTGCTTATTTTCTCTGAATTCCAATTTGGCTTTAACTCATATCAGTAGGCCTATTGCAAGCTGGCCATTTCGAATATTCACGTGTATACATTCAGGCTTAATACAATAATTCATATTAGTCTGACTCAACTGACAATTATAATCTAACACTCATCCCTATTCCCGTCCCACATCAATCTTGCTCTGGGTCTTGAACTGACACTATTTACATATTAAAGCAGCTAGGCTGTCATTTGGTGATTTAATGGCAGGGCTCTAGGAGAAGAAGAAGCAAAGCTGAGAGGCAGAGCGGCAGACATGGAGGAGCGATCTGACAGCACAAACACAGGCTGCAGCTTGCTTTTAAGGAGCAATTATGGGATAGAAACGGCGCAATCGGGGGGAAGCGGGATCATCCGCTGCAACAGTCTAGCCCACTGACCGCTGAGGGATTCAACAATAACATTACAGGTGTGTGTGTGTGTGTGTGTGTGTGTGTGTGTGTGTGTGTGTGTGTGTGTGTGTGTGTGTGTGTGTGAGAGAGAGAGAGAAGAGAGAAAGAGAGAGAGGGATTTACCTTGATCGCCGCAAGAGATTACATTCTTGGACAAATTAAGTTCCATTCCAAATACCTGTGGAAAGAGGGGAAACAAACAACAAAACACACGTGTTTATTTATTTTATTGTATTATTTTCTCTTAAAACAAATGAACGACAGCATACAAACTGCTATTAGGTTATATTATTTCCACATTGCAAATAATTACAAATGAATTTAGTGTAGGCTTTTTTTTTAGCAGAATGTAAAGGCTCAAATGTAGTCAGCCTCGTGGGTTTCATGCAGATAAAAGTATTTGTAGGTGAACAGAGCATACAGTAATAATAAATGCATTTAGGTGAACACAGCAGTAATAGTAAATGAATCCCTCTAAAGAAATAAAAACATGAATCCCTCTTTCATTAGGCTAGATATACGCAAGTATGCTAGCTTTGATTTTATTTTACATAATGATAGGAGTTTGGGCACTTAACTGGGTACATAACAAACTTTTAGTTGTTACTGTGTGTGTGTGTGTGTGTGTGTGTGTGTGTGTGTGTGTGTGTGTGTGTGTGTGTGTGTGTGTGTGTGTGTGTGTGTGTGTGTGTGTGTGTGTGTGTGTGTGTGTGTGTGTGTTTGACATGAATGATCAGTGTGCATAAGGTGATCTTAGTGTGATGGATTCCCACCGTCTCTCTCTCTCCTCTGCTGAGGACCCTTCATAAATCATGAGGGCAGTGAGCTGTAGGCTACCCCTACACTTTAGCCGCCTCTAACCCACAAGTACACAAACACACACTAGCACCGAGGACGTGGGCCTACATGTTATTTACGCACTTATGCATGTCTAGAATAGAATCGCTGTGCTTTTCAGATCAAGTGGATAAAAAATCCCGTTTCATATTTCTGTAGTGGATATTAGTAGACATGCATCGATGCGCTCATAAGCGCTTACTTCTCTTCATCTAAACATATGTTGAATGCTATAGTAGCCTACTTTAATATTAGGACTATAATACTAACGCAAATACTAATAATCATAGAAAAAAAAAGACATTCACATCAGGATGTACTGTCTTACTGGTACTGTTCCCTTAAAAACAATAATTAAAAAAAACACACACAAGACATGTTTTATATGTGCAGTTAATTGAGCACATCTTTCTTATGCCGCTTTGCTATTAGAATCTCTTTCAAACCTCAGGAAAGTTATAAAGCGATTCTGATGGACTTATACTGTAAAGAGAGTATCCCAACCTGCTCTCTTCGTGTTAAACTTGAACGAAAATAACCGTTGATGGCAAATAACTCATACACCGACTACCCGATGTATTATTCTTTGTTTTCTGTGTTTAGTTTTTAAACTTGGTGTTTGAGTCCAAATGTTTGACTAGACCGCCGGGACAGGCCCTGTGCTGTCATGCGTTTGCCTCGCCCTGCTTTGACAAAGCCCGCTCCGAGCTTCTTTCGGGAGAGCTGCCGTGACGGACAGCATTGAACACAAATGTCAACACGGGTGGTATACTGACTCATCTGCTAAAGGACCGGAGTTTCCTCGTACTATCTTTGTGTGTGTGTGTGTGTGTGTGTGTGTGTGTGTGTGTGTGTGTGTGTGTGTGTGTGTGTGTGTGTGTGTGTGTGTGTGTGTGTGTGTGTGTGTCCGCACTCGCTTGTAGAGTGCGCCTTAGCTCACAATTGGTTACTTGTTAAGGAAAATGAACACTCCACCGCTGTTTCTACTCATCAGGTATACGCTACTGTATTTTGTAAGCTCTTTATACTTACCCTACATCCGCCTGCGCTATACAGCTCGATATGAAATTATAAAACATGACGCTTGCTGTTGCATACCGGCATAAACGATGTCTGCTCGTTTAATAGTCTATGCGTAATTGCTTATTCCACAATCTTGGCAAGGAATACACGAATACACGCTCACTCACCGGCTGGGTCGGAACGAGGTGATGTCTCCTTTTTCCCCTCTCAAGATTTCTCCATGCAGGTGAAAAATAGATCCAAGTACGCGCACGAGTCCAAAATCTACGCTCTGACGGCCACTCTGTCTCGCACTCGCTTTTCTCCGGGCGTTTTCTCTCGCGCATGAATGACGTCATGGCTGCGAGCGCCACGGTGGGAACTCGATCCAGGATGCGAGGGGGGAATAAGCGCTGGCGAAATAATTGGCCTTCCAGAGCTTTAAGAACTTATAAATAAATAGAGTTGTAGAGAATGGCATCTTCCATAAGGTCAGCTCAACTCAAATTATGCCTTGTCGAAATTTGCGAATGTTTTTCAATGTGCTTGTTTGACCTGGCCGGTCTCTTTTCAGAGCA